>NC_086450.1:339890957-340072895 GCF_028390025.1 Pseudophryne corroboree
TCACACAGTCAGCTACCTCATTGCGCCTCTTTTTTTCTTTGCGTCATGTGCTGTTTGGGGAGGGTTTTTTGGAAGGGCCATCCTGCGTGACACTGCAGTGCCACTCCTAGATGGGCCCGGTGTTTGTGTCGGCCACTAGGGTCGCTTATCTTACTCACACAGCGACCTCGGTGCAAATTTTAGGACTAAAAATAATATTGTGAGGTGTGATGTGTTCAGAATAGGCTGAAAATGAGTGTAAATTATGTTTTTTGAGGTTAATAATACTTTGGGATCAAAATTACCCCCAAATTCTATGATTTAAGCTGTTTTTTAGGGTTTTTTGAAAAAAACACCCGAATCCAAAACACACCCGAATCCGACAAAAAAAATTCGGTGAGGTTTTGCCAAAACGCGGTCGAACCCAAAACACGGCCGCGGAACCGAACCCAAAACCAAAACACAAAACCCGAAAAATTTCCGGCGCTCATCTCTAGTAACAACTAGTATGACACTATGACGACGGTATAAAGAATGAAAAAAAAACCACGGTTAGGTGGTATATATTATAATAATAATACAATTATGGATGGACGGACTGCCTGCCGACTGCCGACACAGAGGTAGCCACAGCCGTGAACTACCGCACTGTACACTGGTTGATAAAGAGATAGTAGTATACTCGTAACAACTAGTATGACACTATGACGACGGTATAAAGAAAGAAAAAAAAATACCACGGTTAGGTGGTATATATTGTAATACAATTATGGATGGACGGACTGCCTGCCGAGTTCCGACTGCCGACACAGAGGTAGCCACAGCCGTGAACTACCGCACTGTACTGTGTCTGCTGCTAATATAGACTGGTTGATAAAGAGATAGTATACAATACATACAACAATATACTACTATACTGGTGGTCAGGCACTGGTCACCACTAGTCACACTGGCAGTGGCACTCCTGCAGCAAAAGTGTGCACTGTTTAATTTTAAATTAATATAATATTATGTACTCCTGGGGGCTCCTGCTATAACAACCTGCAGTGCTCCCCAGTCTCCCCCACAATTATTATAAGCTTTGCCTTTTATACATTGATGTGCAGCACACTGGGCTGAGCTGAGTGCACACAGACTGAGTCACACTGTGTGACTGGCTGCTGCTGTGTATCGTTTTTTTTCAGGCAGAGAACGGATATAGCAGAGAACGGATATATTATATTAAAATAAATAAAAGTTAACTAACAACAACTGCACTGGTCACTGTGGTAAACTCTGTCTGACTCTGCACAATCTCTCTCTCTCTTCTAATCTAATTTCTAATGGAGAGGACGCCAGCCACGTCCTCTCCCTATCAATCTCAATGCACGTGTGAAAATGGCGGCGACGCGCGGCTCCTTATATAGAATCCGAGTCTCGCGAGAATCCGACAGCGTCATGATGACGTTCGGGCGCGCTCGGGTTAACCGAGCAAGGCGGGAGGATCCGAGTCTGCTCGGACCCGTAAAAAAAACATGAAGTTCGTGCGGGTTCGGTTTCAGAGAAACCGAACCCGCTCATCTCTACTATGCAGTGCCCCAATGTGAATTTATAGAGTTTATGTGATATACTGAACTACTACATATGAAATTCTGCTCTCATCTATGACTGAAAAAAGAGAAGCTGGTAAACACTTGCTAGGCAACTTTGGCTGAATGGAGAAGTGGATTAGTGGAGAAGTTGCCCATTGCAAACAATCAGCTTTGAATTATAGGTAGATGCTCATTGGTTGTTATGGGCAACTTCTCTACTGGTCCACTTCTCACTTCTTTTCACTGCTTGATGCATCATCCCTGAAGTACCCATATGCACCGGAGGCAATGAAGGTCATCACAGGAAAAGGGCCTTGAGTCACATGAAGCAAATTTCAGTAGTAAAGGAAGGGAAGTGAGTGCATCAGTATGGGGAGTTTGATTTGTACCTAATATGCCCCCCCCCCCCTTCCTGAACCAGCTGGGCTTTCACATTTCCTATGTGTGCAATGCATTCAGTGTACAAGGAGATTGGCAGGCTTAGATTTGTTTGTGAGTCCAGACTAGGGATTGCCACGGGAGTGGAGCGTGGAAGGTTGGGTAGAAAGCTAGCCTGCTTAATATAACTTTTCTTCATGCAGGATAGGAAAGTGAAGAGAGATAAGGTGGTGTAGTACTTACTATGAAGTGTAGAACCAACAAGCTATTTCGGATTGCTGAAACAAAAGCACATAAATGCTGGGATCTGGAGCAGTTCCAGCTTCTCAGGATTACAGAGTGATGACCAGTTACTTAGGCACAGGTGCTGGGATGCGTAGCAGTACCAGCTTCTCAGGATTACTGGGTTGCAACCAGTTTCTTAGGCTCAGGTGCTAGACTGTGGAGCAGTACCAGCTTCTCAGGATTGCTGGGTTGCGACAAGTTATTTACAGTAGACTTAGATGCTGGGCTGTGGAGCAGTACCGGCTATACAGGATTGCTGGAGTATTACCAGCTACTCAGGATTGGTGGATGCCAGGTTGAGGAGCAGTACCGGCTATACAAGATTGCTGGAGCATGATCAGCTACTCAGGATTGCGGGATGTAGTCAATGGGTGTTAAGGTGTTACCTGCACAGGAGTCAATGAGCAAGCTGCTAGAGATACTCAGCAGATGTTACAGCAGGTCTGTAGACAACAAAGCACTGACAACCAGGGAGTGCCTTTGCAGGATCTTTATACCCCTGGGTCTCTGATGATTGATCAGAGGAGTCATCTGACCACTAACTGACCCCCGATTGGATCCTAACCGGTCAGCTGATATGTATTGTCATAGCTCCTCCCAGCTGGTGCAGCTTCTTGCTTTACTCCATTGGTGCTTCACAGACATGTGACAAGAACTAAGATGGCGGCGCCCGGTGTGGTCTCCATGAGGGACGCCGATCACCGCGTCTGCTGAGAAGAGAAGGACAATGACCCGAGGTCACTGACAGAGACATACGGGCGTATCACTCCACAGCGGGAGAGCTGAGAGAGACCCCAACAGGGCAGCACTGTGCATGTTCATTTTGTGACAGAGATCAAGGGGGGGGGGGGGGGGGGATGTGTAATAGGGTGTTCAACCTCACCATAATATAGTCATAAATTTAGGGATTGGAGCTGGGTGTAGGGGGAAGTAGTTTAGTATGGTGGGTGCACTGTGTGTCATGACCCAGTACTTTGACATTCACCTCTCAGTTCCAGCGCGTATGATCACAAGTGCTGCCAACCTGTATCTGCAGGGATCTGGTGACAGCAAACAAACTGAACTCATTGATCATACAGATTTAACAGTATTAGAAATAAGAATCATAAAATGTAGGATTCTTTTTGTAATTAATTGATTTTGAAAAGGCACTTTTACAAATGGAACTATCCAACATTATACAAGAGACCAAAGTCATACAATTTGACCTGTACACACTATTTCAAAGACATTGTACATTTTCAGAAAATGTATCTTACACTAGTAGGATCAATATGGTGGATATAGAAGAACCCCTACCTACAATACAACCAGTACAGGAAAGTAAATGGTCATGGAAAAGAGGAACTGCATGCAAGAGAGGGAGTACTAAGTCATGAGGACCCTGGCTGTTGTCATGGTTATATTAGGATTGGTACATTCTCAAAGATAATTATATGATCTGTAGTTTAGAATAGTCTTCATGTTAAAATATATATATTTCCATATCTAATACTAATTCTATGTACTGTGAAAGCACTAATATTGTATGTTCAGAGAATTACAAATGTTGATTAATAGGAAAGGAGAATATACAATACAGAAGTTTTGTCACTACTAATTACCTTAAAGCCAAGATTATATTTTAAAACCGAGCTCCAATAACACAGGCCAGATGGAACAATGGTCTGGTGAATATGGAAGGATTAACAGATTTGTTCTTTTTTTTCCCTTTAGATGCTTCTAGTCAAAAATAATACACAGAATGAAAGTAACGGAATCAGTTTCTAAGTGATTTCAGGTAATGAAAAAAATCACTGTTCTGTTTAAAACAGGAAATTTGACATATGCTCTCTGCATTTAGTAGTCTGGTGTGACTGGCACTGTAGGTGTATTTTGTTTATAGTTTTTCCCCCCATGTATTTCATTGCTTTATTTAAGACTACATCCATGTTAGACAGCACAATTTCCATCACACCCCTTTTCTATTGTGTCCTGCTAGTAGAAGATCCTGTCCCTCTATTTTTGTGTTTGCCCCTAAGATCAGATGTTGTCATCCATTTCTTGTAGGCAATTAAAGTTTGTATAAAGGTATTTAAACCTGTGCAAGTTCTACAATGGACAAACCACTTTAAAAAAAAAAAACAGAATATTTCTGTAGAAAATAGGTGCAGGTTTGTCACTAAGGGGCAGATTTATTAAGCTCGGTGAAGTGATAAATTGGAAGGTGATAAAGGACCAGCCAGTCAGCTCCTAGCTGTCATTTTTCAAACCCAGCCTGTGACATGGTAGTTAGGATCTGATTGGCTGGTCCTTTATCACCTTCCACTTTATCACTTCACCGAGCATAATAAATGTGCCCCTAAGTACCTTGCTATTCAGTTGACCTTAGTTCTTCATCCAACTAATTATGTAGAGAGTGAACATTTAAAACTCCGAACATTTTCAAACTTTTTGATATTTTGCTACAGTAGGTTTCCATAGCAACCCTTCTCCTTAACAGGGCATGCTGGTGTAGATATAGCTATCATCTGCACTTAAGAATTTTAACAGCACTTGGAGCAGTTGTTTTTCAACATGTGCTAAAAATATCACTTTTGAGAATATTATGGGTTGAGCGTTTCTGATGCACAGTCTATCATTTAATGCTCAATAACATTTTAAGGCTGTTGATTTTTTTAAGACCCATCAATATTTGCATTTTGTGTTGGGAAATATTTTATATGAGTATTTTCATTCCCCCCCCCCCTTGTCAGCTGATATTAACAGCTTCCCATCTGTTGAATCGTGCAAACATATAATTATGTAGAGTAGTCACCATCATTTTAGATGACAATTTTGCATTTGTTTCTGTAAAAGGTCAGAAGTAGCGAGGGCTCCCTGCTGGCGAGCCGTAGCCATGCTGTAATGCTAATGTACAAAATAAATTCCTACATTAGCTTTCCTTTTCCATGGGAGACGGAGAGGCAATTCAAGTCAAACATAATACCAATTTAGTGCACTTTACCAATGTTTCCCAACAACATGAATATTTTGCATATTAAATAAATGGCATGGTTCATTTTATTATACAGTCTGTTCTTGCTGCACTTGTTTTAGCTTAGTGTCATTTCCAAACACATTTAAAGGAGAAAAAAAATATATACTGTAATAATAAATAACGGCGTTTTCTGTGACGACAAAGAGAAGTGACTACAGTCACTATTAGGAGCGCATGCTATAATAAAATAGTCAGAGACTAAAGCGCCCCATACACTTACGCGACATGTCCGTCTGACATGTCGCAGGCGATCACCCTGGCAGCCTCCCGGGGGGCAGGATCACCCAAGATACATCGTATGCTGTCCTTTTACATCCGATGTATCTTGGGCGATCCCAGCCATGAGTGCGGGGTCGGACATGATTGATTGTGCAGCATATTCAATCTGGAGGATCCAATCCGATGCTCATGGGAACGCGCAACGGATCGGAAACACCTCCAAAATGCCCGATTTTACCTGATATATCGGGCCGAATGCCCGAAATCGGGCATTATCGTCCTAGTGTATGGGGCCCATTATATAGGAATAATATATCCAAATTTATTCACAATATTAACACATTGTTAAAAACATTCCTTAAAAATAGAGAATATCCACAACAGCAAGTCTCTGTTAAAAGTACACCTGCTCCAAGGTGTTAATTGAATAATTATAACATTTAGTCTTTTTTAAATCCAAAAGCATTGTTGATCCATGTATAAATATTACAACAATAGATTGCAATTAAAGGCGTATGGGTACACAGATGATGGCACAAATGGATTTCTGAAACAGCGCTGTGATGTCAATAATAATTAATTAGCAACAATGTGAGGTCAGTCTATATTGTATAAACCTCCAGGGGAGAGCGCAGGTAGAGCGCAGGGAGGTCTTGGCGTCTGCAGTATGCTCAACCCGGTGTCACAGATTCGAGGCAGCACATTGATGGGTTGTTGCAGTGCGGACAGAGGGAGAGTGCTATTTGCTGTATGCAGGCTAGCACTGACCTCAACCTCCAATACTCCATTACAATTATAATGGATCAGCATATCAGGGGGTTTTAGTGGTGTGTTTCTTACCCCTGATTATATCCACTACTGTATGTCACTGCCGACGTCTCACTGTTTAAGCAGTAGCTTTAAAGCAGACGTGAGCCCCAGATGATGGTGGTTTTCAGCAATCAGACACCTATAGCCACCTTGAATTGGGGGGGTCCCAGAGCAGTATTATTAGAGATGTGCACCGGAAATTTTTCGGGTTTTGTGTTTTGGTTTTGGGTTCGGTTCCGTGGCCGTGTTTTGGGTTCGAACGCGTTTTGGAAAAAAAAGTAAGCTAAGCGACCCTAGTGGCCGACACAAACACCTGGCCCATCTAGGAGTGGCACTGCAGTGTCACGCAGGATGGCCCTTCCAAAAAACACTCCCCAAACAGCACATGACGCAAAGAAGAAAAAAAGAGGCGCAATGAGGTAGCTGTGTGACTAAGATAAGCGACCCTAGTGGCCGACACAAACACCTGGCCCATCTAGGAGTGGCACTGCAGTGTCACGCAGGATGGCCCTTCCAAAAAACACTCCCCAAACAGCACATGACGCAAAGAAAAATGAAAGAAAAAAGAGGTGCAAGATGGAATTGTCCTTGGGCCCTCCCACCCACCCTTATGTTGTATAAACAGGACATGCACACTTTAACAAACCCATCATTTCAGTGACAGGGTCTGCCACACGACTGTGACTGAAATGACGGGTTGGTTTGGACCCCCACCAAAAAAAGAAGCAATTAATCTCTCCTTGCACAAACTGGCTCTACAGAGGCAAGATGTCCACCTCATCATCATCCTCCGATTCATCACCGTGTACATCCCCCTCCTCACAGATTATCAATTCGTCCCCACTGGAATCCACCATCACAGCTCCCTGTGTACTTTGTGGAGGCAATTGCTGCTGGTGAATGTCTCCATGGAGGAACTGATTATAATTCATTTTAATGAACATCATCTTCTCCACATTTTCTGGAAGTAACCTCGTACGCCGATTGCTGACAAGGTGAGCGGCGGCACTAAACACTCTTTCGGAGTACACACTTGTGGGAGGGCAACTTAGGTAGACTAAAGCCAGTTTGTGCAAGGGCCTCCAAATTGCCTCTTTTTCCTGCCAGTATATGTACGGACTGTCTGACGTGCCTACTTGGATGCGGTCACTCATATAATCCTCCACCATTCTTTCAATGGTGAGAGAATCATATGCAGTGACAGTAGACGACATGTCCGTAATCGTTGTCAGGTCCTTCAGTCCGGACCAGATGTCAGCATCAGCAGTCGCTCCAGACTGCCCTGCATCACCGCCAGCGGGTGGGCTCGGAATTCTGAGCCTTTTCCTCGCACCCCCAGTTGCGGGAGAATGTGAAGGAGGAGATGTTGACAGGTCGCGTTCCGCTTGACTTGACAATTTTCTCACCAGCAGTTCTTTGAACCCCTGCAGACTTGTGTCTGCCGGAAAGAGAGATACAACGTAGGTTTTAAATCTAGGATCGAGCACGGTGGCCAAAATGTAGTGCTCTGATTTCAACAGATTGACCACCCGTGAATCCTTGTTAAGCGAATTAAGGGCTCCATCCACAAGTCCCACATGCCTAGCGGAATCGCTCAGTGTTAGCTCCTCCTTCAATGTCTCCAGCTTCTTCTGCAAAAGCCTGATGAGGGGAATGACCTGACTCAGGCTGGCAGTGTCTGAACTGACTTCACGTGTGGCAAGTTCAAAAGGTTGCAGAACCTTGCACAACGTTGAAATCATTCTCCACTGCGCTTGAGACAGGTGCATTCCACCTCCTATATCGTGGTCAGTTGTATAGGCTTGAATGGCCTTTTGCTGCTCCTCCAACCTCTGAAGCATATAGAGGGTTGAATTCCACCTCGTTACCACTTCTTGCTTCAGATGATGGCAGGGCAGGTTCAGGCGTTTTTGGTGTTGCTCCAGTCTTCTGTACGTGGTGCCTGTACGCCGAAAGTGTCCCGCAATTCTTCTGGCCACCGACAGCATCTCTTGCACGCCCCTCTCGTTTTTTAAATAATTCTGCGCCACCAAATTCAAGGTATGTGCAAAACATGGGACGTGCTGGAATTTGCCCATATTTAATGCACACACAATATTGCTGGCGTTGTCCGATGCCACAAATCCACAGGAGAGTCCAATTGGGGTAAGCCATTCTGCGATGATCTTCCTCAGTTGCCGTAAGAGGTTTTTAGCTGTGTGCGTATTCTGGAAAGCGGTGATACAAAGCGTAGCCTGCCTAGGAAAGAGTTGGCGTTTGCGAGATGCTGCTACTGGTGCCGCCGCTGCTGTTCTTGCGGCGGGAGTCAATACATCTACCCAGTGGGCTATCACAGTCATATAGTCCTGAGTCTGCCCTGCTCCACTTGTCCACATGTCCGTGGTTAAGTGGTCATTGGGTACAACTGCATTTTTTAGGACACTGGTGAGTCTTTTTCTGAGGTCTGTGTACATTTTCGGTATCGCCTGCCTAGAGAAATGGAACCTAGAGGGTATTTGGTACCGGGGACACAGTACCTCAATCAAGTCTATAGTTGGCTCTGCAGTAATGATGGATACCGGAACCACGTTTCTCACCGCCCAGGATGCCAAGGCCTCAGTTATCCGCTTTGCAGCAGGATGACTGCTGTGATATTTCATCTTCCTCGCAAAGGACTGTTGGACAGTCAATTGCTTGGTGGAAGTAGTAAAAGTGGTCTTACGACTTCCCCTCTGGGATGACCATCGACTCCCAGCAGCAACAACAGCAGCGCCAGCAGCAGTAGGCGTTACACTCAAGGATGCATCGGAGGAATCCCAGGCAGGAGAGGACTCGTCAGAATTGCCAGTGACATGGCCTGCAGGACTATTGGCATTCCTGGGGAAGGAGGAAATTGACACTGAGGGAGTTGGTGGGGTGGTTTGCGTGAGCTTGGTTACAAGAGGAAGGGATTTACTGGTCAGTGGACTGCTTCCGCTGTCGCCCAAAGTTTTTGAACTTGTCACTGACTTATGATGAATGCGCTGCAGGTGACGTATAAGGGAGGATGTTCCGAGGTGGTTAACGTCCTTACCCCTACTTATTACAGCTTGACAAAGGCAACACACGGCTTGACACCTGTTGTCCGCATTTCTGTTGAAATACTTCCACACTGAAGAGCTGATTTTTTTGGTATTTTCACCAGGCATGTCAATGGCCATATTCCTCCCACGGACAACAGGTGTCTCCCCGGGTGCCTGACTTAAACAAACCACCTCACCATCAGAATCCTCCTTGTCAATTTCCTCCCCAGCGCCAGCAACACCCATATCCTCCTCATCCTGGTGTACTTCAACACTGACATCTTCAATCTGACTATCAGGAACTGGACTACGGGTGCTCCTTCCAGCACTTGCAGGGGGCGTGCAAATGGTGGAAGGCGCATGCTCTTCACGTCCAGTGTTGGGAAGGTCAGGCATCGCAACCGACACAATTGGACTCTCCTTGTGGATTTGTGATTTCGAAGAACGCACAGTTCTTTGCTGTGCTTTTGCCAGCTTGAGTCTTTTCATTTTTCTAGCGAGAGGCTGAGTGCTTCCATCCTCATGTGAAGCTGAACCACTAGCCATGAACATAGGCCAGGGCCTCAGCCGTTCCTTGCCACTCCGTGTGGTAAATGGCATATTGGCAAGTTTACGCTTCTCCGACGATTTTATTTTAGATTTTTGAGTCCTTTTTTTACTGATATTTTGTGTTTTGGATTTTACATGCTCTGTACTATGACATTGGGCATCGGCCTTGGCAGACGACGTTGATGGAATTTCATCGTCTCGGCCATGACTAGTGGCAGCAGCTTCAGCACGAGGTGGAAGTGGATCTTGATCTTTCCCTATTTTTGGAACCTCAACATTTTTGTTCTCCATATTTTAATAGGCACAACTAAAAGGCACCTCAGGTAAACAATGGAGATGGATGGATACTAGTATACTTATGGATGACGAGTGACTGACGACACAGAGGTAGCTACAGCCGTGGACTACCGTACTGCGTCTGCTAGTATAGAGATGATAATGATATAAAAAATATATATATATCACTACTGCAGGTATATATAATATAATGACGGACCTGCTGGACACTGTCAGCAGACTCCTAAACTACTAGTATGAAGAAGATAGAAAAAAAAAACCCACCACAGGTAGGTATACAATTATGGACGAGCACTGACGACACAGAGGTAGCCACAGCCGTGGACTACCGTACTGCGTCTGCTAGTATAGAGATGATAATGATATAAAAAATATATATATATCACTACTGCAGGTATATATAATATAATGACGGACCTGCTGGACACTGTCAGCAGACTCCTAAACTACTAGTATGAAGAAGATAGAAAAAAAAACCCCACCACAGGTAGGTATACAATTATGGACGAGCACTGACGACACAGAGGTAGCCACAGCCGTGGACTACCGTACTGCGTCTGCTAGTATAGAGATGATAATGATATAAAAAATATATATATATCACTACTGCAGGTATATATAATATAATGACGGACCTGCTGGACACTGTCAGCAGACTCCTAAACTACTAGTATGAAGAAGATAGAAAAAAAAACCCCACCACAGGTAGGTATACAATTATGGACGAGCACTGACGACACAGAGGTAGCCACAGCCGTGGACTACCGTACTGCATCTGCTAATATAGAGATGATAAAGATGATAGAGATGAACAAAAAAAATATAACACTACTGCAGGTAAATATTTATATAATATAATGAATGACGGACCTGCTGGACACTGTCAGCAGAATGCGTTTATAGAATAAAAAAAAAAAAACACCACAGGAGTGTTTAACTTTTTTCAGGCAGACAATATACTGGTGGTCACTGGTCAGTCACACTGGCAGCAAAAGTGTGCACTGTACTCCTGCTATAACTGCACCCCAGTCTCCCCCACAATTCAGCTGTGTGAGCAGTGAGCACTCAGCACAGTCAGATATACATAGATGATATTATCATGCAGCACACTGAGGCTGAGCACAGATATGGTATGTGACTGTGTATCGTTTTTTTTTTCAGGCAGAGAACGGATTATATTAAATAATAAATAAAACTGGTGGTGGTCAGTCACTAGTAACTAACTATCAGCAAAACTCTGCACTCTGAGTACTCCTAATGCTCCCCAAAATTACTAAGTAATCAACTCAAGTGTCTCTATCTATTCTAACGGAGAGGACGCCAGCCACGTCCTCTCCCTATCAATCTCAATGCACGTGTGAAAATGGCGGCGACGCGCGGCTAGAATACGAGCCTCGCGAGAATCCGACAGCGGGATGATGATGTTCGGGCGCGCTCGGGTTAGCCGAGCAAGGCGGGAAGATCCGAGTCTGCCTCGGACCCGTGTAAAAAGGCTGAGGTTCGGGGGGGTTCGGATTCCGAGGAACCGAACCCGCTCATCTCTAAGTATTATCAGTCCTAATGAAGACCATAGAGCAGTATTAGCAGTCCTAATGCGGGACCTCCCACTCCAAGGTGGCTAAATGTGCCTGATTGCTGAAAACTACCCCTAAAGGGGCCACCCCAGGGACCCAATAAAGCAAGAGTTGCCTTGTTGCAATACCAGCACATACTCCTATCTACTTATTTAACCAACATAGGGGTAAATTTACTAAGATTCGTATTTTCCCGTTTCAGGTCAAAGTTCAATCACGAATGACATCGAAAGTGTAAAACTGCAACTTTTTGAATTGATTACGACTAATTTACTAAGCTGTCGTATTCGGGTTTTTCTTTTGTTCCGATGTCGATGTCATTCGTGGTTTTTTTTCTATTTTTACGGCAGTGATTAGCAAAACACTGCCGACTTTTTTTACAATCAATCTCGGCCGGATCTGTGTGATCCGTGCTGGGGTTTATTTTATTTTTTTTTTTTAAATTAAACACTGTAAAATAATTAAAAAAAATGCGTGGGGTCCCCCCTCCTAAGCATAACCAGCCTCGGGCTCTTTGAGCCGATCCTGGTTGCAAAAATTTGGGGAAAAAAATGACAGGGGTTCCCCCATATTTAAGCAACCAGCATCGGGCTCTGCGCCTGGTCCTGGTCCCAAAAATACGGGGGACAAAAAGAGTAGGGGTCCCCCGTATTTTTAAAACCAGCACCGGGCTCCACTAGCTGGACAGATAATGCCACAGCCGGGGGTCACTTTTATATAGTGCCCTGCGGCCGTGGCATCAAAAATCCAACTAGTCACCCCTGGCCGGGGTACTCTGGGGGAGTGGGGACCCCTTCAATCAAGGGGTCCCCCCCCCCAGCCACCCAAGGGCCAGGGGTGAAGCCCGAGGCTGTCCCCCCCCATCCAATGGGCTGCGGATGGGGAGGCTGATAGCCTTTGTTGTAAAAGAAAAGATATTGTTTTTAGTAGCAGTACTACAAGGCCCAGCAAGCCTCCCCCGCATGCTGGTACTTGGAGAACCACAAGTACCAGCATGCGGCGGAAAAACTGGCCCGCTGGTACCTGTAGTACTACTACTAAAAAAATACCCAAAAAAAGACAAGACACACACACCGTGAAAGTATAATTTTATTACATACATACACACATACATACATACTTACCTTAAGTTCCCACGCAGGTCGGTCCTCTTCTCCAGTAGAATCCAAGGGGTACCTGTTGAAGAAATTATACTCACGAGATCCAGGGGTCCAGGCTCCTCGGGAAATCCAGGGGTAATCCACGTACTTGAAAAAAAAAAAAACCGGTGTCCCGACCACGAACTGAAAGGGGACCCATGTTTGCACATGGGTCACCTTTCCACGAATGCCAGAAACCCACTCTGACTTCTGTCTAAGTGGGTTTCTTCAGCCAATCAGGGAGCGCCACGTTGTAGCACTCTCCTGATCAGCTGTGTGGTCCTGTCCTCACTGACAGGCAGCACACGGCAGTGTTACAATGTAGCGCCTATGCGCTACATTGTAACCAATGATGGGAACTTTCTGCTCAGCGGTGACGTCACTTTAGGTCAACCGCAGGGCAGAAAGTTCCCATCATTGGTTACAATGTAGCGCATAGGCGCTACATTGTAACACTGCCGTGTGCTGCCTGTCAGTGAGGACAGGACCACACAGCTGATCAGGAGAGTGCTACAACGTGGCGCTCCCTGATTGGCTGAAGAAACCCACTTAGACAGAAGTCAGAGTGGGTTTCTGGCATTCGTGGAAAGGTGACCCATGTGCAAACATGGGTCCCCTTTCAGTTCGTGGTCGGGACACCGTTTTTTTTTTTTTTCAAGTACGTGGATTACCCCAGGATTTCCCGAGGAGCCTGGACCCCTGGATCTCGTGAGTATAATTTCTTCAACAGGTACCCCTTGGATTCTACTGGAGAAGAGGACCGACCTGCGTGGGAACTTAAGGTAAGTATGTATGTATGTGTGTATGTATGTAATAAAATTATACTTTCACGGTGTGTGTGTCTTGTCTTTTTTTGGGTATTTTTTTAGTAGTAGTACTACAGGTACCAGCGGGCCCGTTTTTCCGTCGCATGCTGGTACTTGTGGTTCTCCAAGTACCAGCATGCGGGGGAGGCTTGCTGGGCCTTGTAGTACTGCTACTAAAAACAATATATTTTCTTTTACAACAAAGGCTATCAGCCTCCCCATCCGCAGCCCATTGGATGGGGGGGGGACAGCCTCGGGCTTCACCCCTGGCCCTTGGGTGGCTGGGGGGGGGACCCCTTGATTGAAGGGGTCCCCACTCCCCCAGGGTACCCCGGCCAGGGGTGACTAGTTGGATTTTTGATGCCACGGCCGCAGGGCACTATATCAAAGTGACCCCCGGCTGTGGCATTATCTGTCCAGCTAGTGGAGCCCGGTGCTGGTTTTAAAAATACGGGGGACCCCTACTCTTTTTGTCCCCCGTATTTTTGGAACCAGGACCAGGCGCAGAGCCCGATGCTGGTTGCTTAAATATGGGGGAACCCCTGTCAATTTTTCCCCCATATTTCTGCAACCAGGATCGGCTCAAAGAGCCCGAGGCTGGTTATGCTTAGGAGGGGGGACCCCACGCAATTTTTTTTAATAAAATAACAACTTTCCCACCCCTTCCCACTGATATACATGCACGGATCTCATGGATCCCTGCATGCCTATCCAATCACGGGGAAAAAAAGTAGGTCTGGTTTTTTTTAGCACTTTTTTACGAGTTGTAATTTTTCACGGCAGTGTTTTTTTTTTTTTTGCTGTGCACTTCTTAGTAAATGACCGAGATTCATACTTAAACAGCCGCGTTTTGACCGATGGTGTATTCATTCGTAATTTTTTACTTGGACTTGCAAAAAATTACGAATGCCCTCATCTCTGCCGTGATTAGTGTTTAGTAAATTACCGAGATGACACTTTGATGAAAAAACAGCATCTCGGTCAAAATCGGGAGCTTAGTAAATTTACCCCACACTGTAGCACGAGAGATTGCATTCAACTCTTCTGCAATCCTGAATATCTATGAGTCTGTACTGACATTACTTGATGACAAAATTAAGGTCAAATGGTTTCTGCGGCTCTTGTCCATAAAACATGCAACAAAGTTAAGCATATTAATAATAAAGTTATGTTTAGTGATTAAAAACAGAACTTAATAACTTTTCGTTTGTCCCATCCTCATTAATGATGTCTTTGTAATAAAATAAAATAAAGTAATTTTAAAAATGGGAATTTTTTGTTTTAACCCACTCCGACAACTTAATCTTCTTTAGTCTTCATAGTTTCTTCTTAACTCAGCATATTCAAAAGCAGTTAAACAAGTGAGAAAACATACTGAAATACAGCTTCAAAATTCCCCACCGCACTCACTCACTCACTCACTCACTCACTCACTCACTCACTCACCCACTCACTCACCTTACTCGTCATAAGAACCATTATATGCTGAATTATTCAAACAGGAATTGCGCAAACTCACTTCTATAAAAATGGAAACTTAATAAATAAGATGCATTGAAAATAGGATTTTAATTACCTACCGGTAAATCCTTTTCTCGTAGTTTGTAGAGGATGCTGGGGTCCACATTAGTACCATCGGGTATAGACGGGTCCACCAAGAGCCATTGGCACTTTAAGAGTTTGAGAGTGTGGGCTGGCTCCTCCCTCTATGCCCCTACTACCAGACTCAGTCTAGAAACTGTGCCCGAGGAGATGGACATCTTCGAGAGAAGGACTATACACAGATAGTGGTGAGGTTCATACCAGCTCACACATACAAGGCAAACCAAGCTAACGAGCTTGAAACTCAGCAAAAGCTGAAACATTACTTAACCAAGTAACAAAGGCAGTACTCAACCAAGAACAAAGTTGAACTGAACCAAATAACGACTGCAGGATCACGAAGCGCTGGGCAGATGCCCAGCATCCTCTACGGACTACAAGAAAAGGATTTACCGGTAGGTAATTAAAATCCTATTTTCTCTTACGTCCTAGAGGATGCTGGGGTCCACATTAGTACCATGGGGATGTACCAAAGCTCCCAGAACGGGAGGGAGAGCGCGGAGGCTCCTGCAGAATTGACTGACCAAACCTTAGGCCCTCAGAGGCCAAAGTATCGAACTGTTAGAACTTAGCAAACATGTTCGACCCTGACCAAGTAGCCGATCTGCAAAGTTGTAAAGCTGAGACACCCTGGGCAGCCACCCAGGAAGAACCCACATTACGAATAGAGTGGGCCTTAACAGATTTTGGACACGGCAATCCTGCCAAAGAATAGGCATGCTGGATAGTGAACCTAATCCAGCGAGAAATCATCTGCTTAGAAGCAGGACACCCAATTTTCTTGGGTTAATACAGGACAAACAAAGAGTACGATTTTCTGTGACGAGCAGTCCTCTCCGCATAGATCTTCAAAGCCCTCACCAAGTCCAAGGACTTTGATGTAATTGAGGAGTCAGTAGCCACTGGCACCACAACAGGTTGGTTGATATGAAAAGCCGACACATCCTTTGTAAGTAACTGCTGACGCGTCCTAAGCTCAGCTTTATCTTCATGGAAGATTAAATAGCGGCTTTTACAGAATAAAGCCCCCAACTCCGACACACGTTGAGCAGAAGCTAAGGCAAAGTGACAGCCTTCTGCATGAGAAACATGACCTAAACCTCCTGTAGAGGCTCAAACCAATCCGATTGCAGGAACTGCAACACCACGTTAAGATACCAGGGTGCCGTCGGCACCACAAAGGGAGGCTGGATGTGCAGAACCCCTTTCAAAAAGGTCTGAACCTCAGGGAAGGCAGCCAATTGTTTCTGGAAAAAAAATAGATAAGGCCGAAATCTGGACCTTTATGGATCCCAAACGCAGACCCATATCCACACCTGCTTGCAGGAAGAAGAGAAACTGTCCAAGTTGAAACTCCACTGTTGGAAATTTCTTGGATTCACACCAAGACACATATTTTTTCCAAATGCGATGGTCATTTTTAGACGTTACCCCTTTCCTAGCCTGTATCAGGGTAGGAATAGCCTTGCTCGGAATACCCTTACGGGCTAAGATCTGGCGTTCAACCGCCATGCCATCAAACGTAGCCGCGGTAAGTCTTGATAAGCGAACGGCCCCTGTTGCAGAAGGTCCTCGTGAAGAGGAAGAGGCCATAGTTCTTCCAGCAGATCCACAAGATCCACGTACCAAGCTCGCCTTGGCCAGTCCGGAGCAATGAGAATTGCCTGAACCCTTCTTCTCTTTATGAGCTTTAGAATTCTTGGAATGAGTGGAAGTGGAGGGAACACATACTGTACACTGACTTGAACACCCACGGAGTTACCAGGGCATCCACCGCCACTGCTTGTGGGTCTCTTGACCTGGAACAGTACCTCCGGAGTTTCTTGTTGAGATGTGAGGCCATCATGTCTATTTGAGGCACGCCCCAACGACTGGTAACGTCTGTGAACACCTCCGGATGAAGGCCCCATTCTCCTGGATGGAGATCGTGTCTACTGAGGAAGCCCGCTTCCCTGTTGTCCACTCCTGGAAGGAAGATTGCTGACAACACCAACGTGTGCCTTTCTGCCTAGAGGAGGATTCTTGTCACCTCTGACATTGTAGCCCTGCTCTTTGTTCCTCCCTGTTACTTTATGTAGGCCACAGCCGTCACATTGTCCGACTGTACTTGAATGGCCCGATCTTGTAGAAGATGAGACGCTTGGAGAAGACCGTTGTACATGGCTCTTAGTTCCAGAATGTTTATTGGAAGAATGGCTTCCTGATTTGACCATCTTCCTTGGAAGGTTTCCCCTTGGGAGACCGCTCCCCAACCTCTGAGACTTGCATCCGTGGTCAGCAGGATCCAGTTCTGGATTCCGAACCTGCGGCCCTCCAGAAGGTGAGGCATTTGCAACCACCAGAGGAGCGAAATCCTTGCCTTTGGTGAGAGACGTATCTTCTGGTGCATGTGCAGATGAGATCCCAACCATTTGTCTAGGAGATCCAGTTGGAAGGGTCGAGCATGGAATCTCCCGTACGTTAGAGCCTCGTAGGAGGCAACCATCTTCCCCAGAAGGTGCATGCACTGATGAACCTATACCCGGGCAGGTTTCAAGACATCCCGGACCATGGATTGTATCACCAACGCTTTCTCTCTTGGAAGAAACACCCTCTGCACTTCCGTGTCGAGGATCAATCCCAGGAAAGACAATCTCCTTGTCGGCTCCAGATGTGATTTCAGAAAGGTTCAGGATCCAACCGTGACTCCTGAGTAGTTGAATTGTAAGAGTGATGGACTGCAATAACTTCTCCCTGGACACTGCCTTTATCAGTAGATTGTCCAGGTATGGAATTATGATCACTCCCTGCCTGCGGAGGAGAACCATCATTTCTGCCATCACCTTGGTGAACACCCTCGGTGCCGTGGAGACACCGAACCGCAGTGCCTGGAATCGGAGATAAGCCTGATGCGGCTGACAAATTGGAATGTGGAGGTACGTATCCTTGCTATCCAAACTCCCCCTCTTCCAGACCTGAGATTATCGCTCTCAGAGATTCCATTTTGAATTTGAACTCCCTCATATAGGGGTTTAACGATTTCAAATACAAAATTGGCCTGACCGAACCATCTGGTTTCGGTACCACGTACCACGAAAAGGTTTGTAAAACCTGAGTTGCAGTTTCATTCTGTGATACCCTAGTAGAAATCTGAGAAATCATATTCTTAATAGAGGTTAACCATTCAGGTTCTCTTATTGGAATCTGTGCTAAACCAGAGCAATCCTGATTACATGGAATGGGATCATCCTGAAAGGACATATCCTCTGCAGCATATGACACAGAATCCCTAGCCGTTAAATCCTGTGAAAACAACCATTTATTCAGGATTAGAGCAATATTTATTAACACTAATGTGGGAGAAAACTGTAAGCAGCTCCTGTCTATAGTTAAAGTACAGCCAGATCCCTCCCTGGCAGGTAAATGCTCCTCCCCTCCTTCATTTAAGACATTTGTGCATCTGCAGCCTAAATGACATTACTACTGTACAGACAGTTTGCTGAAACAACCTCTTATTGGAAACATAGTGGCTGTATAACATTATTGATAAATTAGTCCAATTTGTCATCTCCTGTTACTGCGCTATGAGATGTTACTTAACCACTTACAGTAATATATATATATATTTTTTTTAAACGCTCAGAAATTGTAATTTCTGCAGTGGGGTACACTGGTATTCCACAGGGAATAACATCGGGGGTGTAGAGTTGGATCTTGATCTGATGCACCAACATGCTAAAGCTTTGACTGTTCCCAGGATGCACTGCACCGCCTCCTCTATATCCCCGGCTCCAGGCACTGGAGCTCAGTTTGTAAGTTGCTAGGCAGCCCTGAAAAGAGCTTTTCTGACAAGAAAGAAGACTTAAAGGGCCACAGCATAGGCACTTGGTGCTATATGTCATGCTGACATATCGTGCTGCGGCTCCCTCACCTCCCCCAGCGGCGCTGTATACTCCCGTGTCCTGGTTGCCGGATACTTACAGCGGAGGTGCTCCGGTCTCATCAGGCACACATACCGCTGCTGCTCTCCTGGATAGGGAGGAGGTAAGAGGGTCCCCCAGGCGGGACCCGCCGAAATCGCGATCCGGTTGCAGTCTCCGGAGGCGGACCGCACCACTAGCATGGACACTGTGGCCGTGCAGGGACCCCACTACATCCACCAGGGCAAGAACCACAGGTCGGATTTACTAAAATCCGTTTAGTACAGGCTCCATAGTACCCGGTGGTGAAGTCCAGCAGAGGGGATAAGGCTCTGACCTGTAGCCCCTCCCCCAGCCCCAGGCGCCATCTACAGCAGATGTTCCCACCCTGGAGCTGCATCTCTCTCTCCCTCACTCCCTGTCAGCGTTGGGGCGCCATTACACAGAGCTGCGCTGATTCTGGGACTGCTGGGCACTGTCTCCTCTGTAAAGCCACCTGCCTCATCAGTGCTGTGCATTTACAAGACACTCAAGTATTTTACATGTCGTTTAGACAGTGTTAGTTAAGAACAAGTGCATAACTACAGGAATACTTAGTACAAGTATTCTGTGATATACATCCAGTATTTACTAGTCATTGTTATATTTTTATAAATACATAGCTTTACGTAGTATTGCTAGTCCAGTGCAGTTTTATTGTTGTTTGTAATAATTTCTGCATTGTACATGTGACTGTGTGTGCCTATAGCTGCTGTGTGGTTCCTATTCCGTGTATCTCACTCATATTGCTATCCCTATATTCTGTACCCTGACGGGACTTGCGCCCCCTGTGGGACCTCCTGTGACTGTACAATCAAATATTGTCCCTGTTGTAAATTCACCATGGGTGGATACTCTGTCTACTCAGATACAGCAGTTAAATCAGACTTTGGTTAAACAAAAGCCTGACCCTCGCCCTCCTAGGACCAAAGGGTTATCTAAGCAGGCCATTTCTTCCTCACAGTCCACGCATGTTTTGGATATTTCATCTGATGAAGATGGCGTATATACTGACCCATCAGACACTGATGCAGATGCTTCTGATGGGGAATCTACAACACAGGTGGATGTTCCTGATCTCTTGGAGGCTATCAAACTGATTCTTCAGATTGATGATGAACCTGAACTTCCAGATACGTCTAAGAAACCTGATAAGTTCAAACGTCAGAAGGTTACTAAATTAGTTTTGCCACATTCTGACCATTTAGTTGACATAGCTCAGGAATCCTGGGAGTCTCCAGGAAAGAAATTCTCCCTGTCTAAAAAGATGCTAGCTCGTTATCCCCTCGCTGCAGAGTTAAGTAAAAATTGGGAAACACCGCCACCGGTTGACTGACATGTTGCACGTCTGGTGGTGTCTTCTACTCTGCCTGTCACTACCGACACCTCTCTGAAGGAACCGACGGATAAGCGTGTGGATGGTTGCTTGAAGTCTATTTACACTCTTGCGGGTGCTTTGCATAAACCTACTATAGTGGCTTCTTGGGCTGCAAAAGCAATTGAAGCGGAGCTACTTCCAAAATTTTCTGATAATGTCAGACAGTGTCTTTCATATATTACCACAGCCTCTCATTACATTCAGGAGGTGGCCTCTGATGCCAGTGTGCTGGCAGCCAAAGCGTCTACAATGTCCATTCTGGCTCGCCAGATTCTGTGGTTGCGGTCCTGGTTTGTGGAACTGGACTCTAAAAAGACCTGGGAGGTGATCCCTTTTAAGGGTAACATCCTTTTTGGGGAAGATCTGAACAAGATTGTTGCTGACTTAGCGTCTGCTAAAACTGCATGTCTGCCGAGTACTAATACTTTGGCTCCGAAGGCTAAGAGTACCACCATTCGTTCCTTTCGACCTCCAAGTAATGCAAAGAGTCAGGCATACCCGAAAGAGGCTTGCACTTCCAAAACCACTAAGCCAAACCTAAATGTTCCTGGGCTGCCCGTCAGCCTATTTCCAAACCAGACAACCCTGCTGTATGATGGGGCGGGCTTCCCCCTGGGGGACCCCAGGGTGGGAGGCCGACTTCTGCGGTTCACCCAGGTATGGTTACAGACCACTTCAGACACCTGGGTGAGGGAAGTAGTCACTCACGGATAGGCCATCTCTTTCAAGAAACGTCCCCCTTGCCAGTTTTGCTCGACAAATATCCCTTTGGCTCCATTGAAAGCAAAAACTCTACATTTGGTGGTACAATCCCTCCTGGACACAGGAGTGATAGTGCCGGTGCCTCTGGCTCAGAGAGGCAGGGGGTACTATTTAACGCTGTTCCTGGTTCCAAAACCGAATGGATCCTCCCAGCCCTTTCTCAACCTCAAGTCTTTGGACAAATTTGTGAAGGTATCCAAATTCCTTATGGAAACTTTTCACTCTATTGTTCAGGCCTTGGTGCCCAAGGACTATATGGTATCCCTGGACATACAGGATGCTTACCTACATATACCTATTGCCATGTCGCATCAGCAATATCTGTGGTTTGCTATTGGCAACCTAAATTATCAATTCCAGGCCTTGCCTTTTGGACTGACCATGACTCCGCGAATCTTCACCAAGGTCATGGCAGTCATGACGGCTCTTCTCCGCCATCAGGGTATCAGGATCCTGCCGTATCTGGACGACTTGTTGATCCTGGCGAACTCCCCAGAGGTTCTCCTCCGTCATCTGGAACTAACAGTCCAATTCCTGCAAGCCCACGGGTAGCTCATCAACTGGAAGAAATCCTCGCTGGTCCCTGCTCAGAGCACGGTGCACCTGGGGGCGTTACTGGACACACACAACCAATGGTTGTTTTTGTCTCCGGAGAAGGTCCTAAAACTTCAGAACAGGATTAAGATGCTTCCTCTCTTGCCCACATGTGTTGATACACTCGGCGATGCAAGTACTAGGCCTTATGGTGTCGGCTTTCGACATGGTAGAGTACACTCAATTTCAATCTCACCCTCTCCAGCGGTTAATCCTTTCCAAGTGGGACGGCCTGCCTCACCGGATCAGGTGTCACATGATTTCCTTGACTCCGGAAGTTCGTCTGTCTCTGAGCTGGTGGCTCCAGGACCAACGATTGGGCAGGGGTCATCCCTTCTGGATCTCCTTACTGGGTTCTCCTAATGACAGATGCCAGTCTGCTGGGTTGGGGCGCAGTGTTGGAGCAACACTCTCTTCAGGGTTGGTGGACCAGGGAGGAATCTCTCCTTCCGATAAACATTCTGGAGCTGCAGGCAGTGTTCAATGCTCTGAAACTGGCCCTGCCTCTGGTACAGAACAGGCCTGTTCAAGTACAGTCAGACAATGCCACAACGGTGGCGTACATAAATCATCAAGGCAGCACTCGAATCAAAGATTCTTCTATGGGCGGAACACCATCTGCAAGCCATATCGGCAATGTTCATTCCGGGGGTCCTCAACTGGGAAGCGGACGTCCTCAGTCATCAGGACGTACACACCAGAGAGTGGAGCCTTCATCCGGAAGTCTTTCAACTCCTAGTGGACAAGTGGGGCCTACAAGATGTAGACCTAATGGCGTCTCAACACAATCACAAGGTTCCGGTCTTCGGAGCATGGACAAGGTATCCTCAAGCTGCGTTCGTGGATGCGCTGGCAATTCCATGGAACTTTCGGCTGCCGTATGTGTTCCTTCCGGTGTCACTCCTGCCCAGGGTAATAAGGAAGTTCAAGCAAGAAGGAGGAATACTACTTCTATTCACTCCGGTGTGGCCCAGACAGCATTGGTTCTCAGATCTGCAGGATCTCTCGATAGAGCGTCCTCTTCTACTTCCGCAAGATCCAGACCTCCTCGTTCAGGGCCCTTGTGTTTACCAGAATCTGGCCCGACTGGCTTTGACGGTGTGGTTCTTGAAGCTTCAGTACTGGCTTTGACGGTGTGGTTCTTGAAGCTTCAGTTCTGAGGGCCAAAGGATTTTATGAGGATGTCATTCAAACTATGTTGAAAGCCCGGAAACCTGCTTTTGCTCGGATTTATTATAGGGTCTGGATTTCTTACTTCACCTGGGGGTTTATTTACTAAGATTCGTGTTGTGTCCAATTTGTGTCGAATTTTACATCGACTGACATCGGCCGTTCTAAATTGCAACTTTTTTGAATCTGTTTTCGGTAATTTACTAAGCTTTTCGAGTTCCACCTATTCGTATTTTTCGATGTTGATGTCATTCATATTTGTGGGTTTGTTTTTACGGCCGAATGTGTTTGTTTCCGGCCGAAGATGTGTATTGTGACGCATCATTTGTATTTTTCCTGTGCGGCAGTGTTTTCTGGACTTTGCGGCCGGATTTTTACTTTTACATTCAATTTTGAAGGTGAACCGTGATTGGTTATGTGGTTTTCGTGGGAGTGTCAAAGCGCAACCATATAAAAATGCCCCAAACCAGGCGAACCTCGTGGGTTAAGTTAGTGGAGAGGAGAGAGGTAGTGCTGTGAGGAGTTGGTGAGTGTTTTGGTATTTTGGTTTGCGATTTCTGAGTGCTGAGCTGTGAAAGTTGTCTTTATTGTGGTCTTGTAAACTTATTAGTGTGTCATATTTTCTGTCCTAGTTTTTTTTAAAGTCTTTTGTCTGTGTTCGTGTGTGTGTGTGTGTGTGTGTGCTGTGTAGAGGTAGAGGAGGAGTGTGTTTTGTTTGTCTTTATTTTTTAGTGTTCCATGTTGTCTGTCTTAAACATGTCTGAGTCAGAGGTTAGTGAGGTTGGGGAGGTGGAGGAGGTTGGTGACGTTGAGGAGGTTAGTGAGGTGGCAGAGGGTAGTGAGGGGGGTGAGGTGGAGGAGGTGGCAGAGGAAGCTCCTGAGTCCTCTAGTGATACTGATGAGGCTCCGCAGCCACGTATCAGGACCAAGTCAGGGCGGTATGTGAAGTTCACATTTGACGAGAATGTTGCCCTGGTGAGGATGATAATGAAATATCATCGCCAGCTGTTCGGACAGGAGTCAGCTAAGGTGTCTGCAAGGAAAAAAGCAGTGATGTGGTAGAAGGTTGTTGACCCGGTGAATTGTGAGGGTGTGATGAGGAATACAGAGGAGACCTGCCGAAAGCGCTTTTACGACATCAAACGTCGTGTGAAAGCGAAAATGGCGAAGGAGGCCAAGTCAGCCAGGCAAACAGGAGGGGGGCGGCCATTTATCGCCACTTATTTGGAATACGAGGAGCCGCTGCAGAACCTCATCCCTACGGAGGTAGTGAGGGCGACGTATATACGGGACTCTGATCGCCGCAGAGTGTTTGTTAATTTTTTTTTCGGTTGTCTGTTTTTTTGGAGTCAATTTTTTAGTTTGTTATGGGCAAAAATATTGCTGTCTTATTTGTGCATGTCATCTTCCATTGTGTTGTATGGTGTTCGCATAGAAATGTATGTACGGTTTCTGGTTTAAAGGGCCATTTTCTTACAACCTTATTTTTTTAAGTGATCGTCTAAATTTGAGATATTGTTTTTTAGTTTATTTACCTGCCCACCACTCATTAATATGTTATGTGTGTAATGTGCAGAAATAGTTTAACTCCTATACATTTTTGGGTTCAGATAGTGTTTTGTGTTCCAAACAGTATAAATTGTTGTTGGGTGTAATGATTAGGTTTTGTGTTGCATTTTTTTATTTGTGCAAGGCTTTATATGGTGGCACATGTTTTTTGGGGTGATAAAAAGCAATAGTGTACAATGAGACCAAACATGAAGTCAGTGTCTTACGGCTCAATACAATAGTGATAAAGTGCAAGGATTACAAACTTAGAAGTGTCATTAAGCAGAACATTGTTAAGTTGGGTTTCAATGTATGCCGTGTGATAGGGGAGAAAGTGTTGGCTTAGTGTTGTGTAAAAGGTAGGATATGCAACAAACCAGCTTAGGGGTCATGTGTTGCTTCATTTGGTTGTAGTTTGTTGTTGTTTTGTAATTTTTAAAGGGCCTCCTTTCCTTTTGCAGTGTCTAAACATTTACAAAGGCCTTCTGGCCATGCCTCCACTGTAACTGAAGCCGAGCATGCTGCTGATGCTGGTAAGTACATTAACCTGGGGTTTGTTTAAGCCTCAATGTTGAATTAAAGATAACTGTAGCCATTTTTCCCAAAGGTCCATCAACACACGCACTTCCCTGGCGGAGGCGCAGCCTGGGTGCATCATCCAGACCGCCACTACAGCCATCACCATGACAACGCATATCCCTGGTGTCACCTGTGCCACCACAGCAACTGCTGGACAGTCCGCCACCCATGTCACCACATTCCCCACAGCTGCCTGGTGAGTTTTGTAGCACATTCACACAACACACATATTAACACACACCCTTTACACTACTGAAAACAGTGCTAAATATGCAGGACTAGTGATGGCCAACTTAAGATGCCATGTTGACCTTATCCTCCAAACACAGAAAACTGGACAATTATGTTGCACCTTGTATAATTAGACACATGAAATGTGCATGAATGAGATGTCCTATATTGCACAGTTAGGACAAATGCAAGCTTACGACAAATACTGCAATGTTTTCAAACTGATTTCTGAAGCACATTAGTGCACCACGTAAGTGGAAACCAAAACCACGCAAATTAAATGGACACTATTGGCTCAAAACACTTAGGCCAACAAATGTGAGGTGCATATGTTTTAAAAGTTAAATACACTATATGTGGCCAATATAGCCTTACCAACACACACTGAACTGTCCAAAATAAAAACAAAACACCTTACAACTGCTTTCTATTTACAGCGGACAACATTCTTCAGGAAAGTCAGCCAGGGCAACTGCAGCCAACACAAAATGAGGAAACATAGGCCCTCATTCCGAGTTGTTCGCTCGCTAGCTTTTAGCAGCATTGCACACGCTAGGCCGCCGCCCTCTGGGAGTGTATCTTAGCTTAGCAGAATAGCGAACGAAAGATTAGCAAAACTGCTACTAAATAATTCTTTGCAGTTTCTGAGTAGCTCCAGACCTACTCACAGATTCCGATCAGCTCAGTCCGTTTAGTTCCTGGTTTGACGTCACAAACATGCCCTGCGTTCGGCCAGCCACTCCCCCGTTTCTCCAGCCACTCCTGCGTTTTTCCCTGACACGCCTGCATTTTTTAGCACACTCCTGGAAAACGCTCAGTTACCACCCAGAAACTCCCACTTCCTGTCAATCATTCACAATCAGCAGTGCGACTGAAAAGCGCCGCAGGATCCACAGCAAAACTGCTAAATTTTTAGGTAAATAACTAAGCGCATGCGCCCTGCGTGCCTTGCACATGCGCAATTAGCAACAAATCGCAGCATAGCGAAAATCGGCAACGAGCGAACAACTCGGAATGACCCCCATATACCCTCAATCTAATTGCAATACCACCACCACACCCAACAAACACACAGTTTGCCACTCCGCCCTCTCACCAGACACCTGAGCAGGACAGAAGCCCACCCACGCCATTAGCACAGTCACAAGACCAGGCATTTTGGTCCAGCTGGTTGACGCAGCAAAATCATAATTTAGAGTGTTTGCGTAAGCAAACACACTACATTGCAAGTCTGGCCCATAAAGTTCCATGTATCTCCAGAAGCAATAGCAGACAAACTAATGAGCTCACCCGAATGGCAAACACATTAGAACTAAATGAGGGCAGACAAAAATCGCATGCTTGATACCTTTCAAAGAGTCATGGATGACAACCAAAGGCTACATCAAACGTACTTGCAAATATTGACTGCGAATCAAACGACACAAGACGCCATGGTCAGAATTATGGAGAGCCACACGTCTGCAACCAGAGACTTAAATGTGACTCTGACAACACTAACCCAGCATCTCACTCATCAAAGGGAACATACAAGTTCCAGCTCTACTACCACAACCCCCTTGGTTACACCTGTAACGTCCCCTCCCAGACGTTCAGCCAGAAGTCGGCCAGACAGTGACACCAGCGGTAAAGGCCCATCCACCTCAAGAGGCCGACCTGCAAAATAAAATCACATCAGCATGTTTTCCAAATAACCAAAATATTTGTGCTGCTACCTGCATTTTTGAGTTTGCACTCACAAGTGTGAGAAGTGCATTTTCTTTGTTTAGTACGTTTATTATAAAACTTATGTACTGTAGTACTAGTAGAAAAAAGTTACAACATGATACAGTTGTTTTGGTATTATTTCTAACACTATTTACAGTATGTACAGTTGTTTAATTAAATCATATGCATGCTCACAATCAAGAAACATATCTTACTCATGCAGCAGAGGTTAGGTATTTAGTTTTTAACTAAAAATACTTACATTACAACTAGTGATGAAGCTCATCACTAATTACAACATTCTATTACATTACGTTACTTTAGGATTATGTCTATGCATGAGATTACATTCAGAAACACAAATCAGCACTACATAAATGCTGTGCAAATATAATGTTTATTATAACAGGACTGGATTTGTAGGCAAATTTTTAACACACAAACACAATAACAAAGTGTACTGTGGTGGCAAACATAACAGGAATACCACAAAACACACACAATACATAACCAACCATAAAGGAACCTTAATACACTTACCTTAGTAATTGACAAGAGTGGTAGATGTCAAACACGCCAGCCAAAAGCAGTTTTATTTGGACTTGGAACTTTTGTACGAATCAATGACATTTGCGGCAGAGTTTAAGGTGTTTACGGCCGAAAACACAAATATGAATCATTAGTAAATTACCGTGTTGTATTAAATAACGACCGTATTTGACCAATGGTGTATTCAATCGTATTTGTGTTCGCGGCTGTGTAAAAATGTACGAATGCAACGAACATGGACGACTTTCAGGGTTAGTAAATTTCCGAGACGCCACTTAGACAGAAAAACGGAACTCGAATGGATTCGAATTAATTCGAAATCTTAGTAAATATACCCCCTGGTGTGCAGCTAAGAATTATGATGCATTCAAGTTCAGTACTGCCAAACTTTTGGCTTTGCTGCAACAGGGCCTGGACTTAAGGTGTGTATGTCATGAATCTGCATTCTCCATCGCATCACTACTGTGGAACTACAGGTTCCAGCAGTTCATTTCTGTTCCAGTTCTAGTTTTCAGTCTACTGCAGCCTGGAGTACACAGTGCTTCAGCTAACTCACAGCTGATCTGAACACCTAATCCAGCGGGGTGTGCTCTCACAGAGATGCAACATCCAATCATCACAGACCAAGGGGTATAAACTCCAGTTCCTGGCTCAGTCTCATGGCCTCGGACAACACGTCACATACTGTGAACAGGCGTCTCCTGTTTGCAGTCCTCTGTCTGCAGAGATACCCCTGTGTATTGGACCTGTGGAACTACAGGTTCCAGCAGTTCCAGTTCCGTTCCAGTTCCAGGTTCCAGTCTTGGACAACACGTCACATTCTGTGAACAGGCGTCTCCTTTTTGCAGTCCTCTGTCTGCAGAGATACCCCTGTGTATTGGACCTGTGGAACTACAGGTCCCAGCAGTTGTAGTTCTGTTCCAGTTTGCTACAAACTCCAGCCACAGTCTGCTACACCAATCTGCAGTAAGAGACTTTCCTCAGGTGTGTTCTCAGTTCTCAGCCTCTTCACCTAATTACCAGCATTCCACACTGTGCATTGCCTTTATGTTATGCACACCAGTGCCTGCAGGAATGTACTGGTGTTTGAACTGTTATACACACCAGTGCCTGCAGGAATGTACTGGTGTCTGAACAGAGAGGGATGCAAAACAAATGAACTCACAGACAGACTGGGAAATATGACATAACGTACACAGAAGGTGATAGGGTAACAAAACCAACACAGAGTGAACAGAGAAGCCCAGAGGCTAAGAAACTGTGTGTCTCCCTAGTATTAGAAATGCTCAGATGGAAAAAGCAAGATGTTGTGTTTTAATACGTAGAGAACCCGAAATGCTGTTGCTAAGGGCAACAGCAAAACCCTAAAGGGTTACCAACGGGTGTGGCAGTAAACTCCTTGGTCAGAGATGGAATAATAGACACAAGGAGAGTCTCCACAATCCTAATTCTCACTTGCAGGGCCCAGGTTCAGCTTACTGCCACTAAACTGACACATGGACGCCCTGCACAGTGAGAGAGGATTATGCAGGCAGGTCTGAAAGTATAGCCACAAACCTGCTGGGTTCACAGAATAGCAAAAGAACCTCAGCAGGCTAATCGACTGACTCCAGTCTTACTGCTAGGTCTGGATTGGCAGAGTGTAGTACCAAATGCCCAGGCCTATTTGCAGTAAGCAATAACAAAATACAAAGCTACACAGTACTGGCTAACTTTCAGGAACTGACTAACCAACAAAGATTCAGCAGCATCTGCTTAATCTGAGAAGAGGCCTTATAAAGCAGGTGCTGTCCACGCCCCCCTCAGACCTCACAGACTGTGAGCACAAAAACCAGCACCGGATCCCATGCCTGTAACCACTGCACAGCAAAAGACCCGAACCGGAGTATCAGCTGCGCTCAGGTTACTCCGCTAGCACTTGTCTCACGGTTGCCATGACGACGTGGCAGCACAGGGCAGGAGACCCTAACAGTACCCCCCCTCTGACGAGGGGTCAAAGAACCCCTACCACCGGGTTTATCGGGGAACTGCGAGAAGAAAGAGCGTATCAGTCTGGGGGCATGAAGATCACAACTGCGCACCCACGACCGCTCCTCCGGGCCATACCCCTTCCAGTGCACCAAAAATGACAGCCGACCCCGAACCATCTTGGAGTCAAGAATCCTTTCAACAACAAACTCCCTCTGGCCACGTATCAGAAGAGGGGAAGGTCTTCCTCTGGAAGAAGGATTACTAATCGCCCGTTTTAAAAGGGAACAATGAAATGTTTTATTGATACCCAAAGAACGGGGCAGATCTAACTGAAATGCCACCGGATTGATAACCCTGGTGATCTTATAAGGGCCGATGAACCGGGGGCCTAACTTATGAGATGGCTGTTTCAACTTCAAATTCTTGGTAGACAACCAGACGAAGTCTCCTAATTTGAAGCTGCAGGGTCTTTTCCGCTTATCAAAAACCCTTTTGGTCACTAATGACACAGACACAAGGGCTTTCTTCACTTTCCTCCAAATACCTCTAAGGACCGAAACGACAGAGGAACCACCCGGCGTGGAGTCCAGGGGGTCAAAAGAATTGGCCTTAGGATGATGCCCATACACACAAAGGAAGGGAGAGATCCCTGTAGCAGAGTGAGCCGCGTTGTTATAGGCAAACTCCGCCATTGACAGATCAGGAACCTAGTCAGTCTGACACTTGGAGACATAACACCTGAGGAACTGCTCCAAGGTCTGGTTCACCCTTTTAGTCTGCCCATTAGACTGCGGATGGTAGCCTGACGACAAGCTGACAGAAATCTGGAGATCGGAACAAAATGCCCTCCAGAATTTGGCCACAAACTGGGATCCGCGGTCAGAGACCACATCAAGTGGCAACCCGTGGAGGCGCACAACATGCAGCATAAATAATTCAGACAGGCGTCTGGCCGATGGCAGCCCAACCAGTGGAACGAAGTGCGCCATCTTCGAAAACCTGTCAACGACAACCCAGATGGCTGTCATCCCAGAGGATTTGGGCAAGTCCACAACAAAATCCATTGAAATGTGGGTCCATGGCTTAGATGGAATAGAGAGTGGATGTAATGGGCCAACAGGAACCCCTCTAGGAGTCTTATTTCGGGCACAGATGTCACATGCCCGAACCCACTGATCCACATCCTTAGCCACCGAGGGCCACCACACCGCCCTAGATAGCAACTCCCGAGTTCTGGCAATACCCGGGTGACCTGCCGACTTCTTGGCATGGAATTCCAGGAACACTCGCTGTCTTAACCTAGGAGGCACAAACAAAAGACCTACCGGAAGGTCTGGAGGAGCCTGCTCCTGTGCTCTAAGGACTAATGACAAGAGGTCCTGGGTAATGCCCACTTTAATACATGATGGGGACACAATGGGCAACGGCTCCTCGGTGGTCTCCTGGATTGGAGCAAAACTCCGCGAGAGCGCATCAGCCTTGATGTTTTTTGACCCAGGGAGATATGTTATCAAAAAATTAAAGCAAGCAAAAAACAAAGCCCATCGTGCCTGCCTGGCATTGAGACGCTTCGCTGACTCTAAATATGCCAAATTCTTATGGACGGTGAGAATTGAGACCACAAACTTAGCCCCCTCAAGCCAGTGTCTCCACTCCTCGAGTGCATCCTTAATAGCCAACAATTCCCGGTTACCCACGTCATAATTCATCTCGGCAGGCGAAAATTTACGGGAAAAGTAAGCACAGGGATGAAGGCGATTATCAGACACTCCCATCTGAGAGAGCACTGCCCCAATACCCATCTCAGAGGCATCCACCTCCACCACAAAAGGACGCTCTGGATCTGGGTGTCGCAGCACCTTGGCCGAGACAAATGCCCTTTTGAGACGGGCAAAAGCCGCTTTGGCCTCACGAGACCAGTGAGCAACATCCGCCCCTTTCTTAGTGAGTGCCACCAAGGGCGCCACTATAGACGAAAATCCAGCGATAAATCGTCTATAAAAATTTGCAAAGCCTAGGAAACGCTGAAGCGCCTTCAAACTAGTGGGCTGCACCCAATCCAGGACTGCCTGTACCTTGGAACCCTCCATTTGGAAACCTTCTGGGGAGATAATATTAATATATCCTAGAAATGCGATTTGCTGAACTTCAAATTCGCACTTCTCCAGCTTCGCCCCAAGCCGGTGGTCTCTGAGTTTCTGGAGGACTAAGCGTACATGCTTCCGATGTTCCTCCAGGGAATGGGAGAAGATTAGGATGTCATCTAAGTATACAACTAAGAATCTATCCAAATATTCCCTGAGCACATCGTTCATGAAATCCTGGAAGACTGCCGGGGCATTACAGAGCCCAAAAGGCATCACCAAATATTCATAATGCCCTGAGTGGGTATTAAAGGCAGTCTTCCATTCATCCCCCTCTCTTATTCGGATTAGATTGTACGCACCGCGTAGGTCAATCTTAGAAAAAATGGTGGCAGTACGAAGCTGGTCAAACAAGACCGAAATGAGAGGCAGTGGGTATGAGTTTTTAATCGTGATACGGTTCAATTCCCTGAAGTCGATGCAGGGTCGCAATGAACCGTCCTTTTTACCCACGAAGAAGAATCCCGACCCAACTGGAGACTGTGAAGGTCTGATAAATCCTTTAGCCAAGTTCTCCTGAATGTACTCTGCCATAGCCTGAGTCTCAGGACGTGACAGGGAGTACAACCTGCTCTTGGGAAGCTTAGCATTCGGCAACAAATCAATGGCACAGTCATAGGGGCGATGGGGAGGTAGTACCTCTGCAACTTTTTTGGAGAACACGTCCGCAAAATCTGCATAACACCCTGGCAATCCTGGCAAACTTAGCTGCGAGAGCCTGACTGGAAGGCTCAAGCAACTCCTGAAACAATCAGTACCCCAACTAAGAATCTCCCCAGAGACCCAGTCAAATTGAGGATTGTGGGCCCTTAACCAGGGTAACCCCAACACCAATGGGGCAAAAGTACAGACAGTCACATAAAAGGACAATTTTTCAGAGTGTGTGGCTCCAATAAACAAAGAAATCTGGCTAGTGCAAGAGGTAATTTTACCCTGGGATAATGGTTCCCCGTTTAACCCACAAATCTCAATTTCCGACGCCAAGGGTACTAAGGAAACAGAGTGTTTCAGGGCGAATTGGCGGTCCATAAAAACCACGTCGGCCCCACTGTCCACAAAGGCCTCAGTCTTGACAGTTTGACCGAGGATCTTCAAGGTCACCGGAATGATAAAAGTCTTCTTGGGAAATTCTGACTTCTGGCCTGACAGGATATTTCCCATCACCCTCAGGCCCTGAAGTTTTCCGGCTTTTCTGGGCATGATACTACCACATGACCCTTATTCCCACAGTACAAACTCAACCCCTGCTGTCTCCTCCGCGTCTTCTCACGCGAGGAGAGGCGGGTAGCCCCAATCTGCATAGGCTCCTCGGAAAATTCCTCAGAGTCTGAGGTTCCCTTGGGAAAGAAGGAAACCTCGGTCTCCCTTTCAAGCCTACGCTCTCTCAGCCGTCTATCCACCCGGATGGATAACTGCATGAGCTGATCCAAGCTATCAGGCAAGGGATATTGTACCAGTTGGTCTTTTATCTGGTTAGAAAGACCTCTTCGGTACTGGTGTCTCAGGGCTGGGTCATTTCACTGGGTATCATGGGCCAACCTCCGAAACTCCGTACAGTAAACCTCAACTGGCCTTTGCCCTTGCTTAAGGATCGAAATCTGAGCCTCGGATGAGGCCGTCTTGTCAGGGTCATCATACAACATGCCCAGTGCCGTAAAAAAAGCATCAACACTTTTAAGCGACGGACAGTCAGGCTGCAACCCATATGCCCAGACCTGTGGGTCTCCTTGTAGTAAGGAAATCACTATGCCCACCCGCTGAATCTCTGACCCAGAAGACTGAGGCCTAAGCTGGAAATATAACTTGCAGCTCTCCTTGAAACAAAAGAACTGCGAGCGATCTCCAGAAAAACGATCCGGAAGATTTACTTTCGGCTCCTTAACCCCTGAAGGTGCTGCTGCTGCGGGAGCTCCGCCAGCGGCCTGGGAGGTGTGCATTTTAATGGACAAATCATTAAATTGACGAGTCAGGACCTGCACCTGATCGACCACCTGTTGCAACGTATTTTGAGGGGTATGCTCCATATTCCCACAAAATTTCAACAGGAGTATTGGGCTGCTGAATATGTTATGCACACCAGTGCCTGCAGGAATGTACTGGTGTTTGAACTGTTATACACACCAGTGCCTGCAGGAATGTACTGGTGTCTGAACAGAGAGGGATGCAAAACAAATGAACTCACAGACAGACTGGGAAATATGACATAACGTACACAGAAGGTGATAGGGTAACAAAACCAACACAGAGTGAACAGAGAAGCCCAGAGGCTAAGAAACTGGGTGTCTCCCTAGTATTAGAAATGCTCAGATGGAAAAAGCAAGATGTTGTGTTTTAATACGTAGAGAACCCGAAATGCTGTTGCTAAGGGCAACAGCAAAACCCTAAAGGGTTACCAACGGGTGTGGCAGTAAACTCCTTGGTCAGAGATGGAATAATAGACACAAGGAGAGTCTCCACAATCCTAATTCTCACTTGCAGGGCCCAGGTTCAGCTTACTGCCACTAAACTGACACATGGACGCCCTGCACAGTGAGAGAGGATTATGCAGGCAGGTCTGAAAGTACAGCCACAAACCTGCTGGGTTCACAGAATAGCAAAAGAACCTCAGCAGGCTAATCGACTGACTCCAGTCTTACTGCTAGGTCTGGATTGGCAGAGTGTAGTACCAAATGCCCAGGCCTATTTGCAGTAAGCAATAACAAAATACAAAGCTACACAGTACTGGCTAACTTTCAGGAACTGACTAACCAACAAAGATTCAGCAGCATCTGCTTAATCTGAGAAGAGGCCTTATAAAGCAGGTGCTGTCCACGCCCCCCTCAGACCTCACAGACTGTGAGCACAAAAACCAGCACCGGATCCCATGCCTGTAACCACTGCACAGCAAAAGACCCGAACCGGAGTATCAGCTGCGCTCAGGTTACTCCGCTAGCACTTGTCTCACGGTTGCCATGACGACGTGGCAGCACAGGGCAGGAGACCCTAACACTTTAGCACTTAACATCTTGCTGTGTTAGGACTGTCTCCTGCTAGGGCCTTGCTTGGCTTAAAGATGTATGCTTCTACAGAGACTGTGTGCCTTGATGGCTATTCGTTATATACCAGAGTTTTGTTTGCTGCATCTGATTTCATTATTGCCTTATCATTTATATCAAGTTTCAAGTTCATCTTCATTGCTTATTTGTTACCAGTGACTTTTGAAATATTCAGTTATCGGATTAAGTTATTATTCATTGTTCCTGTCATCGGTTATCCTTGTGTGATAATAAATATCAAGCGCACATGCGCGGAACTTTTTGTCCGTTTCCCAGTTTCATCTATCACTCTTACACTGACCCACTAGTGCCCCCTCCGGGGACATACTAAATCAGAGTTCTGACAGTGTACACACGGTGAGATCCTTGCTATGTCCTATTTTTACTTGCGATTTCCCTTGAACTCCCCGGAGCCCAGATAGGACAGATTTTGACTAACTTTTCTTGAGATCTGGACTATGTGTGCTTACCATTTTGGCTTATGTGAGATGTCATTGACATGTGAGATGAACTAGATAGTACACCGATCTAGCAAGGATTGACTTGCCTGCACAGTCTATCTTTTCTTGCGATGCCGACCTGGCGGGGCCGCGCATCGGGATCGCAAGGTGACTTTCACCTTGCGATTTGCACTAACTTTTCTTGCGATTTTGACTATATAGTCAAAATCTCAAGAAAAAATCTCACCGTGTGTACACACCTTTAGGCCTTCATCTGGCCTCCCTCAAGGTTCATATTTCAGCCTTGTCTGTATTTTTTCAGAGAAAAATTGCGTCTCTGTCTGACGTTCATACTTTCACTCAGGGTGTTTTATGCATTCAACCTCCCTATGGGGGTAATTCTGAGTTGATCGCAGCAGCAAGTTTGTTAGCAATTGGGCAAAACCATGTGCACTGCAGGGGGGGCAGATATAACATTTGTAAATACTGGCTGCTTTATTTTTACACTGCAATTTAGATTTCAGTTTGAACACACCCCACCCAAATCTAACTCTCTCTGCACATGTTATATCTGCCCATCCTGCAGTGCACATGGTTTTGCCCAACTGCTAACAAAATTGCTGCTGCGATCAACTCAGAATTAGGCCCTATGTCCCTTCTGTGGCTCCTTGGGATTTGTCAGTTGTTCTGGATGCCCTACAAGAGTCTCCGTTTGAACCTCTTGAGTCTGTGGACCTTAAGTGGCTTACACTTAAGGTCTTGTTTCTGCTGGCTATTGCCTCTGCTAGAAGGGTTTCAGATTTGGGTGCCTTATCCTGTCAGTCACCCTGTCTGATTTTTCACCGTGAGCATGCGGTTCTTAGAACTCTCCCTGGTTATCTGCCTAAGGTGGTGTCGTCTTTCCACCTTAACCAAGAGATTGTGGTTCCGGCCTTTATCTCTCCTGGTTTGTCTTCCAAAGAACGGTCTTTGGATGTGGTACGGGCTCTCTGTATATATGTGAAGAGAACCGCCTCTCTTAGGAGACCTGATTCTCTCTTTGTCCTTTTTGGTTTTCACAAATGTGTTTGGCCTGCGAATAAGCAGACCTTGGCCAGATGGATTAGAATGGTGATTGCACAAGCTTATGTGCAGGCTGGACTTCCAGCTCCTGCTACTATCAAAGCCTATTCTACTCGGCCTGTTGGACCTTCTTGGGTGGCCTGCTGTGGCACGTCATTAGAACAATTGTGCAAGGTGACTACGTGGTCCTCAGTGAACACGTTCATCAGGTTCTATGCCTTTGATACTTCCTTTGGATGCTGGATTCTTGTGCCCGCTTCAGTGCGTCCCCTCCCATGAGGAACTGCTTTAGGACATTCCCGATGTTATTCCCTGTGGAATACCAGTGTACCCCGCTGCAGAAAAGGAGATTTATGGTAAGACTTACCATTGTTAAATCTTTCTGCGAGGTACACTGGATTCCACAGGGCGCTCGCCCTGACGCACTTAGCTTCTTTGGGTTTGTATTAGAGATGAGCGGGTTTGGTTCGGCGAGATCCAAGCCCCCCCGAACTTCACTTATTTTACACGGGTCTGAGGCAGCCTCGGATCTTCCCGCCTTGCTCGGTTAACCAGAACGAGGACGAACGTCATCATCCCGCTGTCGGATTCTCACGAGATTCGTATTCCATATAAAGAGCCGCGCATCGCCACCATTTTCACTCGTGCATTGAAGATTGAATGGAGAGGATGTGGCTACGTTCTCTGCCTGAAAAGCTCCATATCTGTGCTCAGTGTGCTGCAAATATCTGTGCTCAGTGTGCGGCAAATATCTACGTTCTCTGCCTGAAAAGCTCCATATCTGTGCTCAGTGTGCTGCAAATATCTACGTTCTCTGCCTGAAAAGCTCCATATTTGTGCTCAGTGTGCTGCAAATATCTGTGCTCAGTGTGCTGCATTGTGGGGACCACCAGTATATAATTATAGTAGTACAGTACAGTAGGCCATTGCTGTATCTTGCAGCTCCGTGTCAGACTCAGTTCTAGACAGTATCCTGATCATCAGTGCTCAATATCTGCTGCATTGTTGTGTGACCAGTATATACTATATTTATTATATATAGTAGTACAGTGCAGCATTTTGGTGACCAACAGTATAGTAGTATAGTACAGTAGGCCATTGCTGTATCTTGCAGCTCCGTGTCACTTCAAGTATCCATATCTGTGCTGCATTGTTGTGAGTAGTACATAGTAGTACAGTGCAACATTTTGGTGACCAACAGTATATAGTTGTACAGTACAGTAGTCCATTGCTGTATCTTGCAGCTCTGTGTTACTTCAAGTATCCATATCTGTGCTGCATTGTTGTGAGCAGTATATAGTAGTACAGTGCAGCATTTTGGTGACCAACAGTATATACTATATAGTTGTACAGTACAGTAGTCCATTGCTGTATCTTGCAGCTCCGTATCACTTCAAGTATCCATATCTGTGCTGCATTGTTGTGAGCAGTATATATAGTAGTACAGTGCAGCATTTTGGTGACCAACAGTATATAGTTTTACAGTACAGTAGTCCATTGCTGTATCTTGCAGCTCTGTATCACTTCAAGGATCCATATCTGTGCTGCATTGTTGTGAGCAGTATATATAGTAGTACAGTGCATCATTTTGGTGACCAACAGTATATACTATATAGTTGTACAGTACAGTAGTCCATTGCTGTATCTTGAAGCTCTGTGTCACTTCAAGTATCTATATCTGTGCTGCATTGTTGTGAGCAGTATATATAGTAGTACAGTGCAGAATTTTGGTGACCAACAGTATATTGTTGTACAGTACAGTAGTCCATTGCTGTATCTTGCAGCTCTGTGTCACTTCAAGTATCCATATCTGTGCTGTATTGTTGTGAGCAGTATATATAGTAGTACAATGCAGCATTTTGGAGACCAACAGTATATACTATATAGTTGTACATCACAGTAGTCCATTGCTGTATCTTGCAGCTCCGTATCACTTCAAGTATCCATATCTGTGCTGAATTGTTGTGAGCAGTATATATAGTAGTACAGTAGAGTAGGCCATTGCTATTAATATAATAATATTACTGGCATATAATTCCACACATTAAAAAATGGAGAACAAAAATGTGGAGGGTAAAATAGGGAAAGATCAAGATCCACTTCCACCTAGTGCTGAAGCTGCTGCCACTAGTCATGGCAGAGACGATGAAATGCCATCAACGTCGTCTGCCAAGGCCAATGCCCAATGTCATAGTAGAGAGCATGTAAAATCCAAAAAACAAAAGTTCAGTAAAATGACCCAAAAATCTAAATTAAAAGCGTCTGAGGAGAAGCGTAAACTTGCCAATGTGCCATTTACCACACGGAGTGGCAAGGAACGGTTGAGGCCCTGGCCTGCGTTCATGGCTAGTGGTTCAGCTTCACATGAGGATGGAAGCACTCATCCTCCCGCTAGAAAATGAAAAGAGTTAAGCTGGCAAAAGCACAGCAAAGAACTGTGCGTTCTTCTAAATCACAAATCCCCAAGGAGAGTCCAATTGTGTCGGTTGCGATGCCTGACCTTCCCAACACTGGACGGGAAGAGGTGGCTCCTTCCACCATTTGCACGCCCCCTGCAAGTGCTGGAAGGAGCACCCACAGTCCAGTTCCTGATAGTCAAATTAAAGATGTCACTGTTGAAGTACACCAGGATGAGGATATGGGTGTTGCTGGCACTGAGGAGGAAATTGACAGAGAGGATTCTGATGGTGAGGTGGTTTGTTTAAGTCAGGCACCCGGGGAGACACCTGTTGTCCGTGGGATGAATAAGGCCATTGACATGCCTGGTCAAAATACCAGAAAAAATCACCTCTTCGGTGTGGAATTATTTCAACAGAAATGCGGACAACTGGTCTCAAGCCGTGTGTTGCCTTTGTCAAGCTGTAATAAGTAGGGGTAAGGACGTTAACCACCTAGGAACATCCTCCCTTATACGTCACCAGGAGCGCATTCATCAGAAGTCATTGACAAGTTCAAAAACTTTGTGTGACAGCGGAAGCAGTCCACTGACAACTAAATCCCTTCCTCTTGTACCCAAGCTCCTGCAAACCACACCACCAACTCCCTCAGTGTCAATTTCTTCCTTAGACAGGAAAGCCAATAGTCCTGCAGGCCATGTCACTGGCAAGTCTGACGAGTCCTCTCCTGACTGGGATTCCTCCGATGGATCCTTGAGTGTAACGTCTACTGCTGCTGGCGCTGCTGTTGTAGCTGCTGGGAGTCGATCATCATCCCAGAGGGGAAGTCGGAAGATCACTTGTACTACTTCCAGTCCAACAGTCCTTTGCGAGGAAGATGAAATATCACAGCAGTCATCCTGTTGCAAAGCGGATAACTCAGGCCTTGGTAGCTGTGTTGGTGTTAGACGTGCGTCCGGTATATAGCGTTAGTTCACAGGGACTTAGAGAATTTCTTGAGGTAGTGTGTCCCCAGTACCAAATACCATCTAGGTTCCACTTCTCTAGGCAGGCGATACCGAGAATGTACACATATGTCAGAAAAAGAGTCACCAGTGTCCTAAAAAATGCAGTTGTACCCAATGTCCACTTAACCACGGACATGTGGACAAGTGGAGCAGGGCAGACTCAGGACTATATGACTGTGACAGCCCACTGGGTAGATGTATTGCCTCCCGCAGCAAGAACAGCAGCGGCGGCAGCAGTAGCAGCATCTCGCAAACGCCAACTTGTTCATAGGCAGGCTACGCTTTGCATCACCGCTTTCCATAAGAGGCACACAGCTGACAACCTCTTACGGAAACTGAGGAACATCATCGCAGATTGGCTTACTCCAATTGGACTCTACTGGGGATTTGTGACATCGGACAATGCCACCAATATTGTGCGTGCATTACATGTGGGCAAATTCCAGCTCGCCCCATGTTTTGCACATATTCACTGTTCATTTATGACTGTGTATCAGCGGATGCATCAGTTAAATTGATTAAATTTGCGGATGATATTACCGTAGTTGGGTTAATTAGTAGCGATGACGAGCTGGCGTATAGGATGGAAGTTGCGAAGCTAGTCGATTGGAGTAATGAAAATCATTTATTTTTAAATAGTGGGAAGACAAAAGAACTGATTATTGATTTTAGGAGAAGGCAGCCGCTGAAATCGCCAGTGTTTGTTGGTGATCAGGTCGTGGAAATGGTTACTTCGTTCCGTTTCTTGGGCATTCAGATTTCGTCATGTTTGACTTGGTATGAGCACCTGCTAGTGATAGGAAAAAAGGCTCAACAACGACTTTTTTTCTTGCGGCGTTTAAGGGCAGCAGGTGTTGGTGAGAAGACCATGTTAAATTTTTATAGGTGCTCGATAGAGAGCATTCTTAGTTATGGGATCGTGGCATGGTATGGCGGCTGCACTTTAAAAGATCGATGGGCATTAGAAAGGATAAGGAAAATGGCAAGTAAAATCATTGGTATGCCATTGCCTAGCTTTGATGATTTGTATAGGTGTAGGGTTTTAAGCAAAGCCAGGTGTATTTTACTAGATAGCGCGCAACCTTTTAGTATGCTTTTTGACAAACTTCCATCTCGAAAGAGGTTTCGTACTTTGTTAACTCGTACCAACCGTTTTAGGGTTAGTTTTATCCCATCTGCTGTACGTATGTTAAATGAATGATTTATTTTTATGTTTGTTTTATGTTGTCGCCTGCTACTACTTGATGCCCTGTACAATTGTAATTTCATCTGTCAACTTGGTTTGGCTGATGACAATAAACTTGAACTTGAACATACATTGAATTTGGTGGGGCAGAATTTTTTTTAAAAACGACAGAGGCGTGCAAGAGATGCTGTCGGTGGCCCGAAGAATTGCAGGCCACTTTCGGCATTCAGCCACCGTGTGCCGAAGACTGGAGCACCAGCAAACACTCCTGAACCTGCCCCGCCATAATCTGAAGCAAGAGGTGGTAATGAGGTGGAATTCAACCCTCTATATGCGTCAGAGGATGGAGGAGCAGCAAAAGGCCATTCAAGCCTATACATCTGCCTACGATATAGGCAAAGGATGGGGAATGCACCAGACTCAAGTGCAGTGGAGAATGATTTCAACGTTGTGCAAGGTTCTGCAACCCTTTGAACTTGCCACACGTGAAGTCAGTTCAGACACTGCCAGCCTGAGTCAGGTCATTCCCCTCACCAGGCTTTTGCAGAAGCAGCTGGAGAGATTGAAGGAGGAGCTAAAACGGAGCGATTCCGCTAGGCATGTGGGACTTGTGGATGGAGCCCTTCATTCGCTTAACCAGGATTCACGGGTAGTCAATCTGTTGAAATCAGAGCACTACATTTTGGCCACCGTGCTTGATCCTAGGTTTAGAGCCTACGTTGTATCTCTCTTTCCAGCAAACACAAGTCTGCACATGTTCAAAGACCTGCTGGTGAGACACTTGTCAAGTCAAGCGGAACGTGACCCGCCAACAGCTCCTCCTTCATTTTCTCCCGCCACTGGAGCTGCCAGGAAAAGTATCAGATTTCCAAAACCACCCGCTGGCGGTGATGCAGGGCAGTCAGGAGCGAAAACTGACATCTGGTCTGGACTGAAGGACCTGCCAACGATTACTGACATGTCATCTACTGTCACTGCATATGATTCTGTCACCATTGAAAGAATGGTGGAGGATTATATGAGTGACAGCATCCAAGTAGGCACGTCAGACAGTCCGTACGTATACTGGCAGGAAAAAGAGGCAATTTGGAAGCCCTTGCACAAACTGGCTTTATTTTACCTAAGTTGCCCCCGCCCCCCCTCCAGTGTGTACTCCGAAAGAGTGTTTAGTGCAGCCAGTCACCTTGTCAGCGATCGGCGTACAAGGTTACTTCCACAAAATGTGGAGAAGATGATGTTCATCAAAATTAATTTTAATCAATTCCTCCATGGAGACATTCACCAGCAATTGCCTCCAGAAAGTACACAGGGACCTGAGATGGTGGATTCCAGTGGGGACGAATTAATACTCTGTGAGGAGGGGGATGTACACAATGAAAGGGGTGAGGAATCGGAGGATGATGATGAGGTGGACATCTTGCCTCTGTAGAGCCAGTTTGTGCAAGGAGAGATTGATTGCTTCTTTTTTTGGTGGGGGCCCAAACCAACCAGTCATTTCAGCCACAGTCATGTGGCAGACCCTGTCGCTGAAATGATGGGTTTGTTAAAGTGTGCATGTCTTGTTTATACAACATAAGGGTGGGTGGGAGGGCCCAAGGACAATTCCATCTTGCACCTCTTTTATTTATTTATTTATCTTTGCATCATGTGATGTTTGGGGCCAATTTTTATAAGTGACATCCTGTCTGCCACTGCAGTGCCCCTCCTAGATGGGCCAGGTGTTTGTGCCGGCCACTTGGGTCGCTTAGCTTGGTCATCCAGCAACCTCGGTGCAAATTTTAGGACTAAAAATAATATTGTGAGGTGTTCAGAATAGACTGGAAATGAGTGGAAATTATGGCTATTGAGGTTAATAATACTATAGGATCAAAATTACCCCCAAATTCTATGATTTAACCTGTTTTTGAGGGGTTTTTGAAAAAAAAAACACCCGAATCCAAAACACACCCGAATCCGACAATTTTTTAAGGGAGGTTTTGCCAAAATGCGTCCGAATCCAAAACACGGCCGCGGAACCGAATCCAAAACCAAAACACAAAACCCGAAAAATTTCCGGTGCACATCTCTAGTTTGTATGGCATCAGCCACTGGTACCTTCTCCTGTCATGAGAATGTGGTTATCTGTGGCTACTAACTACTGTTGTCTCTTTTACCTGCTACTGCATTGGACTGGTTAACAAAACTGAGCTCCAGTGCCTGGAGGCGGGGATATAGAGGAGGAGGTGCAGTGCATCCTGGGAACAGTCAAAGCTTTAGCCTGTTGGTGCCTCGGATCAAGATCCAACTCTACACCCCCGATGTTATTCCCTGCGGAATCCAGTGTACTTCGCAGAACGAGATTTAACAATGTTAAGTCTTACCATAAATCTCCTTTTTTGCATGATAAAAACATATCTAATTTAATTTCATTTTTTTTTTTAAAGTAAAACTTTTTAATAAACATTGGTTTAGACATTGATGGCCTACCAATGATCTGAACATTGCAACCATCATGACTTTATATTTTCATATCAGCTGCTCCACTCCGCAGCCGCCGGGTTGTGAGAGCTGCTTTTCTACATTTCCCCAGCGGCTGCTAATATCTGCAGCCGTGGGGTGGGGGTGTGCTGATGGACTTCCCAATCAGCAGTGAACGGCTGTATGGCGAGTACTTAGGGAGGGATCCAGGAAACAGAGGGGCCGGGAGGTGAGGTCCCTCTGAAAGTGGCAGCTGCTGAAAGCTTTTCTTCCGGCAGCCATACAGTGAGTGTTTCTAACTGGTCGCATCAGATGTGGCCATGTCAGAGAAAGCCCAACCTGACTTGGTTGCATCTGATGTGACCACACCAGGCAAGTGATTAATGAGCCATTTTTATGTGATTTTACATTTGACCCCATAGTTTCTTGATGTCACAGGCATCTGGGCTGTTGGGTACTTGGGAACCATAATATCCAACATAAGCTTGAATGACAAATCACTGGACAATGGATCCAATTTTGAAGAAATGTGTAAATTTACGGTACCTGCATACAGTCAATTCAAGTGAGGGGTAAAAATACTGTGACAACAGGAGACAGTTTCCCGCAGCTGTGGCATCTTAGTCTATCGTTGAGGTTCTCAGTCTGGAACTATTCCAGATATTCGAAATCTGGTGTCAAGCATACGGACATGCGTAGAACTGGTTACGTTTGTTTCTGCCTGTTGGAATGTCTTATAAACCTATTACTAATGATGATGGATTGTTGGATGAAGTGTTATCAGATATATGTACAGTAGTAGTTACCATCTGATTATATTATATTGGGATTAACTGTCATGGCTCCTAGGAAATGTAAAAATTGGATATGTCAATCAGCAACCAAATATGTCATGTTAATAATGAACAATATGTAATTTATACTGGAGTGTCATTAAGCTGTGTAACATATATTTTAAGTTCTTCAAATAATCCTCTTCATGCCACTTACCGTGTTCGTGTTCATATAGGTGATATAAGTGTTTGCAGCATGTAATATAAGATAAAATTCTTGTTTTCAGATTAAGGGGGTTATTCAGATATGATAGCTGCTGTGCGTTTTTGCACAGTGGGTGATCAGGTACTGACTGCGCATGCGTATGCACCACAATGCGCATGCGGGTCGGACAGCAACAAAGGGCATCGCCAGTCAACAACGGGATGGTGCAAAAAATCCGGGCGTTCGCAAGGTGATTGACAGGAGGAGGCCGTTCGTGGGTGGTAACTAACTGTTTATTGGGAGTGTCCGGAAAAACACAGGCGTGCCCAAGCGCTTTCAGGGAGGTTGTCTGACGTCAGCTCCGGCCCCGATCAGCCTGATGTAATCGCACTGTAGAAGTCCTGGGCTGCGCACAGACTGCACAAAGTGAAATTTAACAGCTCGGCATACACATGCAATCACACAAAATTAGCAGCCCAGCGATCAGATCTGACTCACTCCCTATATCCCTTGAGACTCAATTGCATATCCACCTGCTATGATCCATAATGTTACTCTACTGGGTACTATGTGGCTGTGACATGTTCACTAGGGGATCGGTATGAAATACCTCCAATCAAAATCCCAACGGTCGAAATCCCGACAGCAATTGACCGATGGTCAAAATCCCAACACGGTCAAAATCCCGACTTGGACAAAATACCGACATTTAAAATACCGACAAGGTCAAAATACCAACATGTAAAATGCCGACAGGTCAAAATACCGACATGTGTTTTTCATTGGTTTTTGTGTGTATGTCGACATAGGTCGACATGGACACCATATAAGTGTACCGCATCTCCTCGCATGGCTCGCTGCGCTCAGCACACTATTATATTCCCCCTCCAGGTCCACTGGGATGGTAAAGTATGAACAAGCCGGTTTCAATGAAAAAATCATGAAAAACTCATGTCGGCATTTTACATGTCGGTATTTTGACCTTGTCGGTATTTTAAATGTCGGTATTTTGTCCATGTTGGGATTTTGACCTTGTCGGGATTTTGACCGTCGGTCAATTCTGTCGGGATTTCGACCTTTGAGATTTTGATTGGAGGTAAATTGACTGCATCCCGTTTACTAGAGTATTGTAAAGTTGCATTGATATGGTCTTATATTCTATTAAATATTCAGCAGAACTTATTATATAGGAAAAGGCAGTGTACATAAAATCTTATTTTTTTTTTATTTTAAAGATCAAATGAAAATGACAAAAGATTACAAAATAAGATTTAACCAATTATTGAGTATACAATAATTATTGACTGCCCCTTTGTCCCACAAAACATAAAGAAAAGACACTACCATGAGTGTAGCAGAAGGTCAAACATCAAATAGAAGCTGACGTTATAAATTAGTTGAAAGAATAACAGACTGGTGCTGTCAGTTGGTGTATACCAGCTGTCAGATATGTATCCTACCTTCAATTGATTGTCTGCACCCTAAGGATGCTAATACAATGCACACATATCACCTGTCATAAAATAAACGATGGGAAACAAACCAATAAGAGAACGGAGCAAAATGAGGACATTACAGAGATCTGATCACAAATAACAGTATGAGAGTTTTATACCAGTAAAGGAAAACAGTGATTAAGATGTAACAGACTCCCAAGGTAAAACAATGACACGTCTGAGCATTGGATTGTTTGTGGAAATCATAAACAGTTTATAGGGCCAGTAATACAATGGGGTTATTCAGAAAGTTACAGATTTACACAGCCCAGTGCATGTCTATGCAAAATTCTACCTTCTTATGAGTTATAGGCCCCGACTGAACACAATTATGGCACGAGTACACCACTGGTACAGAATATGGAATCATTGTGGTTCATTACTTGGCACTCCATTTCAGTGTCATGACAGTTGTTACCATAGAGACAGTGGCATTACTAGGGGAGTGCTGGGGTTGCTGACTGCTCTGAGTGTCATCATTATATGGGGGATACCAAAATTCCTCTTGAGTGACTGGGAGCTAGGCGCTGTACATGGGACGTTATATCGTAGAACCCATCTCCTGGTCACTATGAAGGAGCCGGCAGTGTGAGGAGAGTCTCTGGGAGTGCTGGGCACACCCCAGGAGTGATAAAAACGAGGACGTGTTGCGAGGCCACATCCCCTTTCCCTTGTCCAGTCACGATACACCTTCACCACAGCAGCATGCAAACAGTTCAAAAACTGCGCTGTTTCAGAAATACTGCCACCCTTGGCCCGAAAGCCGATAATCATCCCTTTTTGCAACTTGGGAAAATCGCCCCTTTTACCCACGATAGCAATGAGTGATATGTGCGCAGACGCGCTGGCGACGTCAAATGTCGGAGGTGGTCATAATAACGTAACACGACCGTGTACATGCTGAAATATAAATTCTACTTCCAGGATAAAAGAACTGTGTAATTCCGGCACTGCACATTCTGATAGCAAAATTCTCAAATTAATCTCTTGAAGTTAGTGGAAATTAAAACAGAAATACTGTTTGTGTGTTGTGTGGCTTCCCATGGCCCATAGAGTAAATAGTGAATTTAGCAATGGACTGACAGCACCCCAGCTATCACATCTGTCTGTTTGCTGTCAAACAAGCTTTCCAGCAACAACCACTCTGAACTTGTTACACAGCGGCAGAGCAGTTTGCATAATGACATTATACACTGCTTTAAAGCAGAGACTCATATTCCAGACTCCATTAATTTCAATGCTACAGTAATGAATCCCTTGAACACATTTAGAAAAGTTCAGTTAAGATTATTATTGATTTTTATACTCTACAAGCCTAAATGAGTTGGCAGTTGAGAATCAGACACTAGAATTTCTAAGCATTTTGGCTTATGGGGATGACTAACTTTGTTCGAAATGAAGATTTGTTTATTGTGTTCTGTTAATTTTTGCTTATGGACATCTGGTGACTTTAATGTATAAGCTGCAATGTTTGCATTTTCTGTGTGATCAACTACAGCAGTGTTTTTATGCCATTTTTCCTTCTCTATAAAAATAATCACATCTCTAAAAGGGTAGTTTTGTACGCTAAAGGCAATATCCATTTGGGGTTTTTTTTAAGAGTGACTTCACTTTGCTTATTTTTTCACCCATTAAGCTACTAATAGGTAGATTTACTAAAGCTCCTAAAACAGGTAAGTGGTGGAGATGCCAAAAGCAACCAATCAAATTCTAGCTATCTTTTACCTATTACACTTTAGAAAATTATAAGCAGAATCTGATTGGTTGCTATGGGCAACACTACCACTTGTCTGTTTTACAAGCTTTAGTAAATCTACTCTAAGTAGCAAGCAACAGGATAGCTGCCCATTTAGTAACACGTGTCAGTAACAGCTGCCATCATGGGTCACTCAGAAAACTCCTGCATTCATGTATGACATACTAAAAGTCAATAATAGAAATTAACCAATTCATGGAGAGGTTTCGCATAAATCTTGTTTTGTGCAGAACAGGATGTTTCGGCAAAGGTGCAATGGGGGTCATTCCGAGTTGATCGCACGGTGACCATTTTTACTGCGCTGCGATCAGGTCTCCACTGCGCATGTGTATGCACCGCAATGCACACATGCGTTGTACCAGTACAATGCGGATCGTTGCTGAGCTATGGATTTAACGAAGAATCCATATGCACAGCCGAACGCAAGAAGATTGACAGAAAGAGGGCGTTTATGGGTGTCAACTGACCGTTTTCTGGGAGTGGTAGGGAAAATGCAGGCGTGTCCGGGCGTATGGAGGGCGGGTGTGTGACGTCAATATCCGGCACCAAAAAGACTGAAGTGATCGCAAGGGCTGAGTAAGTTCAGACCTACTCTGAAACTGCACAAAATGTTTTTGCAGAGCTCGGCTGCACAGGTGTTTGCACACTTGCAAAGCAAAAATACACTCCACCATGGGCAGCAACTATGCGTTTGCACGGCTGCTAAGAACAGCTAGCAAGTGATCAACTCGGAATGACCCCCAATGTTCTGTCAATAAATCTTCTGGTTCCGTTTTTGCTTTGAGCTCTTTTGGAATGGCATTCCATACTGTGCTTATAAATGTAGCATTCTTCATTTTGCTAAATGTATAGGGCCTGATGCAGAATTGGAAATAAATTGGACGCACATTGCTCAAGAGTAGCATGCACTGAAAAAATGTCTGATCACGTGACTGTATGTGTAGTAGAGATGTGCAGCGGGCACTTTTTTAGTGTTTTGGTTCTAATTCCATGCTTGTGTTTTGGATCTGGATTGCTTTTGCCAAAACCATCTTTTCGTATTTTGGTTTTGGTTTTAGTTTTGGATCTGGATGATTTTTGAAAAAAGCATAAAAACAGCTAAAATCACATAATTTGGGGGTAATTTTGATCATACAGTATTATTAACCTCAATAAACATTCATTTCCAGTCTATTCTGAACACCTCACACCTCACAATATTGTTTGTAAGCCAAAAGGTTGCACCGAGGTGGCTGGATGACTAAGCTAAGCGACACAACTGTGCGGCACAAACACCTGGCCCATCTAGGAGTGGCAGATAGGATGTCAGATTTAAAAAATAGGCCCCAAACAGCACATGATGCAAAGAAGAAAAAGAGGTGCAATTAGGTAGCTGAATAGCTAAGCTAAGCAACACAAGTGTGCGGCACAAACACTTTGACCATCTAGGAGTGGCACTGCAATGGCAGACAGGATGGCACTTAAAAAAAACTAGGCCCCAAACAGCACATCATGCAAAGAAGAAAAAGAGGTGCAATGAGGTAGCTGTATTTATAAGCTAAGCAACACAAGTGTGTGGCACAAACTCCTGGCCTATCTAGGAGTGGCACTGCAGTTGCAGACAGGATGGCACTTAAAAAAACTAGGCCCCAAACAGCACATGATGCAAAGAAGAAAAAGAGGTGCAATGAGGTAGCTGTATGACTAAGCTAAGCGACACAAGTGTGCAGCACAAACAACTTGGGACGTGCTGAAATTTGCCCAGATGTAATACACGCACAATATTGGTGGAACAGGAGAGCGTACCCCTAAACCACACACACACAGCAAAGCCTGTAAAATTAATTTGGATAATAATAACCCTTTTATTTGGAGCTATTATAATAATATGCAGCACAGGCGAGCGTACCCCTACACCACACAGGGCAAACCCTGTAAAAATGATTTGGATAATAATATAAGTAATGTATTTAACCCTTTTATTTGGAGTAAATAATATAGAGCACAGGACACCACCACTGGACTTATGGCAGCACAAGACAGCACCACTGGACTGGACTTATACGGCAGTACCCCTGGACTTATACGGCAGTACCCCTGGACTTGTACGGCAGTGTCAGACAGGATGGCACTTTAATAAACTAGTCCCCAAACAGCACATAATGCAAAGAAGAAAAAGGTGCAAGATGGAATTGTCCTTGGGCCCTCCCACCCACCCTTATGTTGTATAAACAGGACATACACACTTTAACAAACCAATCATTTTAGCGACAGGGTCTGTCACACGACTGTGGCTGAAATTACTGGTTTGTTTGGGCCCCCACCAAAAAAAAGCAATCAATCTCTCCTTGCACAAACTGGCTCTACAGAGGCAAGATATCAACCTCATCCTCGGATTCCTCACCCCTTTCAGTGTGTACATCCTCCTCCTCACAGAATATGAATGTATCCCCACTGGAATCCACCATCACATGTCCCTGTGTACTTTCTGGAGGCAATTGCTGGTAAAGGTCTTCCCGGAGGAATTTATAATTCATTTTGATGAACATCATCTTCTTCACATTTTGTGGCAGTAACCTCCTACACCGATCGCTGACAAGGTTACCGGCTGCACTAAAAACTCTTTCGGAGTACACACTGGAGGAAGCGCAACTTAGGTAAAATAAAGCCAGTTTGTGCATCCAAATTGCCTCTTTTTCCTGCCAGTATACATACGGACTGTCTGACATGACTACTTGGATGCTGTCACTCATATAATCCTCCACCATTCTTTCAATGGTGACAGAATCATATGCAGTGACAGTAGACATGTCAGTAATCGTTGGCAGGTCCTTCAGTCCAGACCAGATGTCAGCACTTGCTCCTGACTGCCCTGCATCACCGCCAACGGATGGGCTAGGAAATCTTATCCTTTTCCTCACAGCCCCAGTTGCGGGAGAAAATGAAGGAGGAGCTGTTGATGGGTCACGTTCCGCTTGAGTTTACAATTTTTTCACCAGCAGGTCTTTGAACCTTTGCAGACTTGTGTCTGCCGGAAAGAGAGATACAACATTGGCTTTAAACCTAAGATTGAGCACGGTGGCCAAAATGTAGTGCTCTGATTTCAACAGATTGACCACCCTTGAATCCTGGCAAAGTGAATGAAGGGCTCCATCAACAAGTCCCACATACTTTGCGGAATCGCTCCGTCTTGTCACCTCCTTCACTTTATCCAGCTGCTTCTGCAAAAGCCTCATGAGGGGAATGATCTGACACAAGCTGGCAGTGTCTGAACTGACTTCACGTGTGGCAACTTTGAGGGGTTGGAGAACCTTGCACAAAACAGAAATCATTCTCCACTGTGCTTGAGTCAGGTGCATTCCCCCTCCTTTGCCTATATCGTAGGTGGATGTATAGGCTTGAATGGCCTTTTGCTGCTCCTCCATCCTCTGAAGCATATAGAGTGTTGAATTCCACCTCGTTACCACCTCTTGCTTCAGGTGATGGCAGGGCAGGTTCAGGAGTGTTTGCTGGCGCTCCAGTATTCGGCACGCGGTGGCTGAATGTCGAAAGTGACCCACAATTTTTCCGGGCCACCGACAGCATCTCCTGCATGCCCCTTTCATTTTAAAAAAAAATTCTGCACCACCAAATTAATTGTACATGCAAAACATGGGACATGCTGGAATTTGCCCATAAGTAATGTACGCAATATATTGGTGGCGTTGTCCAATATCACAAATCCCCAGCAGAGGGTGTCAGCAGTGTGCCTCTTAAGGAAAGCGATAATACATAGCGTAGCCTGCCTAGGAACAAGTTGGCGTTTGCGAGATGCTGCTACTGGTGCCGCTGCTGCTGTTGCTGCTGGAGGTAATACATCTACCCAGTGGGCTGTCACAGTCATATAGTCCTTAGTCCGCCCTGTTCCACTTGTCCACATGTCCATGGTTAAGTGGACAGTGGGTACAACTGCATTTTTTAGGACACTGAGGACAGAGCTTCTCCACTGGCTCACTTCTCCACTTTTATCACTGCTTAGTACATGTCCCCCTTATTGTAATGCCCACAATCCGGTGCCAGAACTTAAACTAAGTGTGGGGTACTAAGATAAATCAGGTTCGGGTATGATCAGAGAAGCAGACCTGCTTTAACCCTCAGACACAATGACCACACACGGTACAGGATCCAACTCCATTTTATTATTGTATGCTAAAGGTGACAGTGAGAGAATATGTAACAATTATGTTAGAATTCTTTGTTTAAATGCACAACAGAAGGAAACCTTGAAAGAGTCTGGCATTGTCTCAGCATAACACAGTCTCATATAGCCAGCAATAACAAGAAAGCAGGTAAATTGCGAGAAGAGGTAAGCAAGCTGGCGTCTTTATATAACACAGTCTCGTATAACCAGCGTTGATAATAAAGCGGATAAATTGCGGAAACAGGTAAGTAAGCTGGCGTCTTTATATAACACAGTCTCGTATAACCAGCGTTGATAATAAAGCGGATAAATTGCGGGAACAGGTAAGTAAGCTGGCGTCTTTATATAACACAGTCTTGTATAACTAGCATTGATAATAAATCAGGTAAATTGCGGGAACAGGTAAGCAAGCTGGCATCTTTATATAATACAGTCTCGTATAACCAGCGTTGATAATAAAGCAGGTAAGTTGCGGGAACAGGTAGGCAAGCTGGCACCTTTATATAACACAGTCTCGTATAACCAGCGTTGATAATAAAGCAGGTAAGTTGCGGGAACAGATAAGCAAGCTGGCGTCTTTATATAACACAGTCTCATATAACCAACGTTAATAATAAAGCAGGTAAATTGCGTGAACAGGTAAGCAAGCTGGCGTCTTTATATAACACAGTCTCGTATAACCAGCGTTGATAATAAAGTGGATAAATTGCGGGAACAGGTAAGTAAGCTGGCGTCTTTATATAACACAGTCTGATAATAAAGCGGATAAATTGTGGGAACAGGTAAGCAAGCTGGCATCTTTATATAACACAGTCTCGTATAACCAGCGTTGATAATAAAGCAGGTAAATTGCGGGAACAGGTAAGCAAGCTGGCGTCTTTATGTAACACAGTCTTGAATATCCAGCGTTGATAATAAAGCAGGTAAATTGCGGGAACAGGTAAGAAAGCTGGCGTCTTTATATAATACAGTCTTGTATAACCAGCAATGATAATAAAGCGGATAAATTGTGGGAACAGGTAAGCAACCTGGCGTCTTTATATAACACAGTCTCATATAACCAGCATTGATAATAAAGCAGGTAAATTGCGGGAACAGGTAAGCAAGCTGGCGTCTTTATATAACACAGTCTCGGATAACCAGCGTTTATAATAAAGCGGATAAATTGCGGGAACAGGTAAGCAAGCTAGCATCTTTATATAACACAGTCTCGGATAACCAGCGTGTATAATTAATTAAGCGGATAAATTACATGAACAGGTAACCAAGCTGGCGTCTTTTTATGACACAGCCTTGTATAACCAGCATTGATAATAAAGCAGGTCAATTGCAGGAACAGGTAAGCAAGCTGGCGTCTTTATATAACACAGTCTCGTATAACCAGCGTTGATAGTAAAGCAGGTAAATTGCGGGAACAGGTAAGCAAGCTGGCGTCTTTATATAACACAATCTCGGATAACCAGCGTTTATAATAAAGCAGATAAATTACAGGAACAGGTAACCAAGCTGGCGTCTTTTTATGACACATTCTTGTAAAACCAGCATTTATAATAAAGCAGGTAAATTGCAGGAACAGGTAAGCAAGCTGGCGTCTTTATATAACACAGTCTCGTATAACCACGTTGATAGTAAAGCAGGTACATTGCGGGAACAGGTAAGCAAGCTGGCGTCTTTATATATCACAGTCTTGTATAACCAGCGTTGATAATAAAGCAGGTAAATTGTGGGAACAGGTAAGCAACCTGGCGTCTTTATCTAATACAGTCTTGTATAACCAGCGTTTATAATAAGCAGATAAACTGTAGGAACAGGTAAGCAAGTTGGCGTCTTTATATAACAGTCTCGGATAACCAGCGTTTATCATAAAGCAGATAAATTGCGGGAACAGGTAAGCAAGCTGGCGTCTTTATATAATACAGTCTTGTATAACCAGCGTTGATAATAAAGCAGGTAAATTGCAGGAACAGGTAAGCAAGCTGGCGTCTTTATATAACACAGTCTCATATAACCACGTTGATAGTAAAGCAGGTACATTGCGGGAACAGGTAAGCAAGCTGGCGTCTTTATATATCACAGTCTTGTATAACCAGCGTTGATAATAAAGCAGGTAAATTGTGGGAACAGGTAAGCAACCTGGCGTCTTTATCTAATACAGTCTTGTATAACCAGCGTTTATAATAAGCAGATAAACTGTAGGAACAGGTAAGCAAGTTGGCGTCTTTATATAACAGTCTCGGATAACCAGCGTTTATCATAAAGCAGATAAATTGCGGGAACAGGTAAGCAAGCTGGCGTCTTTATATAATACAGTCTTGTATAACCAGCGTTGATAATAAAGCAGGTAAATTGCAGGAACAGGTAAGGAAGCTGCCGTCTTTATAAACCCAGTCTTCTATAACCAGCGTTGATAATTAAGCAGGTAAATTGTGGGAACAGGTAAGCAAGCTGGCATCTTTATATAACACAGTCTTGTATAACCAGCGTTGATAATATGGCAGGTAAATTGCGGGAACAGTTAAACATGCTGGCGTCTTTATATAACACAGTCTTGTATAACCAGCGCTGATGATAAAGCAGGTCAATTGCGGGAACAGGTAAGCAAGCTGGCGTCTTTATATAACACAGTCTCATATAACCAGCGTTGATAATAAAGCGGATATATTGCGGGAACAGGTAAGCAAGCTGGCGTCTTTATATAACACAGTCTTGTATAACCAGCGATGATAATAAATCAGGTAAATTGCGGGAACAGGTAAGCAACCTGGCGTCTTTATATAATACAGTCTTGTATAACCAGCGTTTATAATAAAGCAGATAAACTGTGGGAACAGGTAAGCAAGTTGGCGTCTTTATATAACACAGTCTCGGATAACCAGCGTTTATCATAAAGCAGGTAAATTGCGGGAACAGGTAAGCAAGCTGCCGTCTTTATAAACCCAGTCTTCTATAACCAGCGTTGATAATTAAGCAGGTAAATTGCGGGAACAGTTAAGCAAGCTGGCGTCTTTATATAACACACTCTTGTATAACCAGCGCTGATAATAAGGTAGGTAAATTGCGGGAACAGGTAAGCAAGCTGGCATCTTTATATAACACAGTCTTGTATAACCAGCGTTGATAATATGGCAGGTAAATTGCGTGAACAGGTAAACAAGCTGGCGTCTTTATATAATACAGTCTTGTATAACCAACGTTGATAATAAAGCAGGTAAATTGTGGGAACAGGTAAGCAAGCTGCCGTCTTTATAGAACACAGTCTTCTCTAAGCAGCATTGATAATTAAGCAGGTAAATTGCGGGAACAGTTAAGCAAGCTGGCGTCTTTATATAACACAGTCTTGTATAACCAGCGCTGATAATAAGGCAGGTAAATTGCAGGAACAGGTAAGCAAGCTGGCATCTTTATATAACACAGTCTTGTATAACCAGCATTGATAATATGGCAGGTAAATTGCGGGAACAGGTAAACAAGCTGGCGTCTTTATATAACACAGTCTTGTTTAACCAGCGCTGATAATAAAGCAGGTCAATTGCGGGAACAGGTAAGCAACCTGGCGTCTTTATATAACACAGTCTCATATAACCAGCGTTGATAATAAAGCGGATAAGTTGCAGGAACAGGTAAGCAAGTTGGCGTCTTTATATAACACAGTCTTGTATACCTAGCGATGATAATAAAGCACACAGTTGTATACGTTTTCACAGACACTGCTGGGCGGAGCTTGCATGAATCAGTCAATAATAATCCCGCCTTTGAGGTAATAAGCACACAGGTATACCAGCTTTAACAGGCACTGCTGGGTGGAGCTTGCATAACACAGTCAATAATAACAGCAGAGGACACCACCACTGTGACTGGTCACTGGACTGACTGATGCACAGGACACTATCACTGGTCTGATGCAGGACAATACAGCGACACTGTAAGGGACTTATTATACAGCAGCACTGGACATATGGCAGCAGAGGACACCACCACTGTGACTGGTTACTGGACTGACTGATGCACAGGACACTACCACTGGTCTGATGCAGGACAATACAGCGACACTGTAAGGGACTTATTATACAGCAGCACTGGACATATGGCAGCAGAGGACACCACCACTATGACTGGTCACTGGACTGACTAATGCACAGGACACTACCACTGGTCTGATGCAGGACAACACAGCAACACTGTAAGGGACTTATACAGCAGCACTGGACATATGGCAGCAGAGGACACCACCATTGTGACTGGTCACTGGACTGACTGATGCAGCTAAGACACTACACTGGACTGAGCAGCACAAGACAGCACTATAATCGCCACCCCACTTTTCCTCCCGCACAGACACTGAGGACGGAGACACGTCCTCTCACTACACTCTCCAGGACTGGAATGAAAATGGCGGCGACGCGCGGCTCCTTATATGGTATCCAAACCCCGCGAGAATCCGGCAGCGGGATGATGATGTTTTGCCTTGTTCTGGTTTCCGAGTCAGGCGGGAAAACCCGAGCCGGACTCGGATCTGGGCTCGAGATGTGAAGTTCAGTAGGGTTGGGTTCTCTGTGAACTGAACCCGCTCATCTCTAATGTGTAGCATATAGTACTGATTTGCTGTTAGCCATCATCATCAGTGTGTACTTCTACTTGCCCTGTACTAGGTGTGAAAGATCCCCCAAACAGGTTTATTTTCACTTAGGACACATTTATGTGAACACGCTGTCACTGAACTTGAGTGAAGCCACATTGTTAAATGACACATCTGTAGCCTACAATGAAGTTAACTAGTGGTGTAAAGCAAAAAAAGCCATCTTAATATATACAGTAGACCACATAGAGTGACATTACTACAAATAAAAAGTTTTAAGACATGCCATTCCAGCTTTTAACTTTATGAGGATGAAATATGTTGAACATGATGTAGTTGGCATCCCAACGAACAGGATGCTAGCGATTAGAAGACCATCTCCATAATCCAGACAGAGTCAGAGTCCAAACACCGGAATCCCAACGGTGAGCGTCCCAAATGTAAGTATGCCAGAAAGGGTTAGGGTTAGGCTTTGGGTAGGGAGGGTGTGTGTTAGGGTTAGGCATTAGTGGGAGGGTTTGGGTAAGGCTGAGTGTCAGGGGGGATAGGTTTAGGGCCAGGGTAAGGAGTAGGGTTAGTGAATTTACCAAAATGGGTTGGAATTAAGCAGAGGTGTCACCGGGTGTTATGACACTCAATGCGTACTCTGTACTACTCCCACTGTTCCGGAGGCATGGCCATCCAAAAAGGGGAGAGACCTAACAAAAAGCCTGACAGGGATCTCTGTTCAGTCACTCCGAGGGCGTTTCCAGCATCCCCTGAGATGCTGGCTGCCCCCGGAGACTGGGCAGTGTGTGTGCCAGCTCTTCAGGTGTGTCAGGAGTCGAGTGCTTCAGGAGAATATCACACGGCAACACCCAACTTCTGTCACTGCAGAAGAGTAGGCACTTTGGTGTCACCCCTTCCGAGGGTGACACACGGGTGCAGGCCGCACACCCCCCGCACCCAGCTTGTGATGCCACTGGGATTGTGACAGCCGTAATGCCGCTGTTGGTATTCTGATCATGGCATACTGACTGTTGGGATCACATACCCATCCCAGTCCAACTACTGATAAGAACATGTGAACTACTGAGACTGAGGGGTAAATTTACTAAGATTCGTAATTTCCGAAAAAAGGTCAAAGTTCAATCACGAATGACATCGACAGTGTAAAACTGCAACTTTTTGAATTGATTACGATGGATTTACTAAGCTGTCGTATTCGGGTTTTTCTTTTCTTCCGATGTCGATGTCATTCGTTTTTTTTTACCTATTTTTACGGCAGTGATTAGCAAAACACTGCCGTTTTTTTTTACAATCAATCTCGGCCGGATCTGTGTGATCCGTGCTGGGGTTCTTATTTTTTTTTTTTTTAATTAAACAATGTAAAATCCCCCAAAAAAATGCGTGGGGTCCCCCCTCCTAAGCATAACCAGCCTCGGGCTCTTTGAGCCGATCCTGGTTGCAGAAATATGGGGGGAAAAATGACAGGGGTTCCCCCATATTTAAGCAACCAGCATCGGGCTCTGCGCCTGGTCCTGGTCCCAAAAATACGGGGGACAAAAAGAGTAGGGGTCCCCCGTATTTTTAAAACCAGCACCGGGCTCCACTAGCTGGACAGATAATGCCACAGCCGGGGGTCACTTTTATATAGTGCCCTGCGGCCGTGGCATCAAAAATCCAACTAGTCACCCCTGGCCGGGGTACCCTGGGGGAGTGGGGACCCCTTCAATCAAGGGGTCCCCCCCCCCCCAGCCACCCAAGGGCCAGGGGTGAAGCCCGAGGCTGTCCCCCCCCATCCAATGGGCTGCGGATGGGGAGGCTGATAGCCTTTGTTGTAAAAGAAAAGATATTGGCCCTCATTCCGAGTTGATCGGTCGCAAGGCGAATTTAGCAGAGTTACACACGCTAAGCCGCCGCCTACTGGGAGTGAATCTTAGCTTCTTAAAATTGCGACCGATGTATTCGCAATATTGCGATTACTAACTACTTAGCAGTTTCAGAGTAGCTCCAGACTTACTCTGCCTGTGCGATCAGTTCAGTGCTTGTCGTTCCTGTTTGACGTCACAAACACACCCAGCGTTCGCCCAGGCACTCCCACCATTTCTCCGGCCACTCCTGCGTTTTTTCCGGAAACGGTAGCGTTTTCAGCCACACGCCCCTGAAACGCCGTGTTTCCGCCCAGTAACACCCATTTCCTGTCAATCACATTACGATCGCCGGAGCGAAGAAAAAGCCGTGAGTAAAAATACTTTCTTCATAGTAAAGTTACTTGGCGCAGTCGCAGTGCGAACATTGCGCATGCGTACTAAGCGGATTTTCACTGCAATGCGATGAAAAATACAGAGCGAACAACTCGGAATGAGGGCCCTTGTTTTTAGTAGCAGTACTACAAGGCCCAGCAAGCCTCCCCCGCATGCTGGTACTTGGAGAACCACAAGTACCAGCATGCAACGGAAAAACGGGCCCGCTGGTACCTGTAGTACTACTACTAAAAAAATACCCAAAAAAAGACAAGACACACACACCGTGAAAGTATAATTTTATTACATACATACACACATACATACATACTTACCTTAAGTTCCCACGCAGGTCGGTCCTCTTCTCCAGTAGAATCCAAGGGGTACCTGTTGAAGAAATTATACTCACGAGATCCAGGGGTCCAGGCTCCTCGGGAAATCCAGGGGTAATCCACGTACTTGCATAAAATAAGAAAACGGAAAGCCGAGCCACGAACTGAAAGGGGCCCCATGTTTTCACATGGGACTCCTTTCCACGAATGCCAGAAAGCCACTCTGACTGATGTCTAAGTGGGTTTCTTCAGCCAATCAGGGAGTGCCACGTTGTAGCACTCTCCTGATCGGCTGTGTGCTCCTGTACTGAGTGACAGGCAGCACACGGCAGTGTCACAATGTAGCGCCTATGCGCTACATTGTAACCAATGATGGGAACTTTCTGCCCTGCGGTTGACCTAAAGTGACGTCACCGCTGAGCAGAAAGTTCCCAGCATTGGTTACAATGTAGCGCATAGGCGCTACATTGTAACACTGCCGTGTGCTGCCTGTCAGTGAGGACAGGACCACACAGCTGATCAGGAGAGTGCTACAACGTGGCACTCCCTGATTGGCTGAAGAAACCCACTTAGACAGAAGTCAAAGTGGGTTTCTGGCATTCGTGGAAAGGAGTCCCATGTGAAAACATGGGGCCCCTTTCAGTTCGTGGCTCGGCTTTCCGTTTTCTTATTTTATGCAAGTACGTGGATTACCCCTGGATTTCCCGAGGAGCCTGGACCCCTGGATCTCGTGAGTATAATTTCTTCAACAGGTACCCCTTGGATTCTACTGGAGAAGAGGACCGACCTGCGTGGGAACATAAGGTAAGTATGTATGTATGTGTGTATGTATGTAATAAAATTATACTTTCACGGTGTGTGTGTCTTGTGTTTTTTTGGGTATTTTTTTAGTAGTAGTACTACAGGTACCAGCGGGCCCGTTTTTCCGTCGCATGCTGGTACTTGTGGTTCTCCAAGTACCAGCATGCGGGGGAGGCTTGCTGGGCCTTGTAGTACTGCTACTAAAAACAATATCTTTTCTTTTACAACAAAGGCTATCAGCCTCCCCATCCGCAGCCCATTGGATGGGGGGGGACAGCCTCGGGCTTCACTCCTGGCCCTTGGGTGGCTGGGGGGGGGGGACCCCTTGATTGAAGGGGTCCCCACTCCCCCAGGGTACCCCGGCCAGGAGTGACTAGTTGGATTTTTGATGCCACGGCCGCAGGGCACTATATAAAAGTGACCCCCGGCTGTGGCATTATCTGTCCAGCTAGTGGAGCCCGGTGCTGGTTTTAAAAATACGGGGGACCCCTACTCTTTTTGTCCCCTGTATTTTTGGGACCAGGACCAGGCGCAGAGCCCGATGCTGGTTGCTTAAATATGGGGGAACCCCTGTCAATTTTTTCCCCATATTTCTGCAACCAGGATCGGCTCAAAGAGCCCGAGGCTGGTTATGCTTAGGAGGGGGGACCCCACGCATTTTTTTTTGGGATTTTACATTGTTTAATTAAAAAAAAAAAAAAAAAGAACCCCAGCACGGATCACACAGATCCGGCCGAGATTGATTGTAAAAAAAAACGGCAGTGTTTTGCTAATCACTGCCGTAAAAATAGGTAAAAAAAAACGAATGACATCGACATCGGAAGAAAAGAAAAACCCGAATACGACAGCTTAGTAAATCCATCGTAATCAATTCAAAAAGTTGCAGTTTTACACTGTCGATGTCATTCGTGATTGAACTTTGACCTTTTTTCGGAAATTACGAATCTTAGTAAATTTACCCCAGGAGGTCTGTTTTTTTTTAGGACTTTTTTACGAGTTGTAATTTTTCACGGCAGTGTTTTGTGTTTTTTTGCTTTGCACTTCTTAGTAAATGACCGAGATTCATACTTAAACAGCCGCGTTTTGACCGATGGTGTATTCATTCGTAATTTTTTACCTGAACTAGCAAAAAATTACGAATGCCCTCATCACTGCCGTGATTAGTGTTTAGTAAATGACCGAGATTTACCGAGATGACACTTTGATGAAAAAACGGCATCTCGGTCAAAATCGGGAGCTTAGTAAATATACCCCTGAGTATCAATCTTGTTTTGAATATGTGTTATTTTAAGATTGTTATTTTTTGCTTGCATGCATTTTGCTATGATCTGAAGAATTTAGGGAGTTAATGAGGGCTATATATTAATTAAGACATTTTTCAAGCAAATACATAAATTAAGTACGAGAGACATTTAAGAAAGTGACAGGGCTTAATAGTTTGACACCCCAGAAAACAGGAATGCAGAGAGGCACAGGTCAACAAAGGGCAATCACACAGGGCAATATTAAGTCCCCAAGGATATAGGAACATTCACTGGGGGTCATTCCGAGTTGTTCGCTCGCAAGCTGCTTTTAGCAGCTTTGCACACGCTAAGCCGCCGCCTACTGGGAGTGAATCTTAGCTTATCAAAATTGCGAACGAAAGATTTGCAATATTGCGATAAGACATCTCTGTGCAGTTTCTGAGTAACTCGAGACTTACTCGGCATCTGCGATCAGTTCAGTGCTTGTCGTTCCTGGTTTTACGTCACAAACACACCCAGCGTTCGCCCAGACACTCCTCCGTTTCTCCAGCCACTCCCGCGTTTTTCCCAGAAACGGTAGCGTTTTTTCGCACACACCCATAAAACGGCCAGTTTCCTCCCAGAAACACCCACTTCCTGTCAATCACATTACGATCACCAGAACGAAGAAAAAACCGTGAGTAAAATTCCTAACTGCATAGCAAATTTACTTGGCGCAGTCGCAGTGCGGACATTGCGCATGCGCACTAAGCGGAAAATCGCTGCGATGCGAAGAAATTTACCGAGCGAACAACTCGGAATGACCCCCACTGTAATAAAGGAAATTGCACAAGAGCAGAAGACTGGACCCCTGCAACGGCAGTACACAGAATGTTCCATGTGACACTAGTGTCCTTTAATCCTAAAAATTCTGGGGTCACGCCTTGGAGGGGGGGTTTATGAGCTAAAAGTAGCCCTGGAAAAATTTCCTGAACTTGCCTCATGTGGGCAGCACCAAATCCACTGTAGATGGAGCTAATACCAAAGTAGGCAAATTACTATATCACTGTACCTGGAGACATCATTGCACTGCTGCCCTGTTACCTCACTGCAGTTGGAGAGGTACCTTGTTAGAGATGTCGTTTTGGCTGTCAGTTGAGAGGTGGCTTAGAGTGAGAGCAGTGGGAAGAAGGTCCTCCCTGCCAATGGAGAGTGTGTCTGTCAGGTTCCAGTACAGCACATCTAACACCATTTCTCTTACGTCCTAGAGGATGCTGGGGACTCCGTAAGGACCATGGGGTATAGACGGGCTCCGCAGGAGACATGGGCACTCTAAGACATTAGATGGGTGTGTGAACTGGCTCCTCCCTCTATGCCCCTCCTCCAGACCTCAGTTAGATCCTGCGCCCAGAGGAGACTGGATGCACTACAGGGGAGCTCTACTGAGTTTCTCTGAAAAGACTTTTGTTAGGTTTTTTATTTTCAGGGAGCACTGTTGGCAACAGGCTCCCTGCTTCGTGGGACTGAGGGGAGAGAAGCAGACCCACTTTCCTGGACTGATGGGCTCTGCTTCTTAGGCTACTGGACACCATTAGCTCCAGAGGGTCGGAACACAGGTGTCATCCTTGCTGTTCGTCCCAGAGCCGCGCCGTCGTCCTCCTCACAGAGCCGGAAGATTGAAGGTAAGTATAGGAAGCAAGAAGACTTCAAAGGCGGCAGAAGACTTAAAATCTTCATGAGGTACCGCGCAGCGGTCGCGCTGCGCGCCATTGCTCGCACAACACACACAGGCACAGCAAGGGTGCAGGGCGCAGGGGGGCGCCCTGGGCAGCAATTTTTACCTCACATAAGACTGGCACACGTATATAGATACTGCGGAGGCAGTATATAATAAATCCCCTGAAAGTATAATAAAAATAGCGGGACCGAAGCCCGCCGTCGAGGGGGCAGAGCTTGATCTTCCAGCACTAACCAGCGCCATTTTCTCCACAGCATGCTGCAGAGAAGCTGCTCCCGGACTCTCCCCTGCTGAACAAGTAACAGGGGGCAAAAACGAGGGGGGGGGGGGGCACATTTATTTGGTGCTAATTCTATATATATAAAGCGCTGTACAGGCTGGGACTTTGTTTCAGTATCTAGTGGCGCTGGGTGCAGTGGCGTAACTAGAAATTTTTCTCCCCCAAGCCAAACAATTCTTCGGCCCCCCCCCCCCCCCCCCTTCCTTCATGCTACATAATTGGAAGCAAGAAAGGGATAAATATGCGCGCGCCAAAGGCGCGCGCGGCAAAATAAGGGGTGTGGTTTCATTGGAATGGGCGTGGTTTCGCATAAAGGGGCGTGGCATTGCAGGAAAAGACTACCTTATACCCCAGTTCTGCAACCTGCACGCCCATACGTTGGCCACCACAGGAAAGAAAAATAATCCTGATTCATGCCCCTTACATTATTTGTCATTTTTCCTCCTTATAGTAATGCCCAGTATACATTATTCCACATACTGCAATGGCCCTTAGACATTATTCCACACACAATAATGCACGACACAATATGCACACACTGTAATGCCCGTGACACATTATGCCACACACCGTAATGCCTGTGACACATTATGACAGGAATCGCAATGCCCGTTATACATTATGCTACACACTGCAATGCCCCTGATACATTATAGCACATACAATGTCTGTGACACATTATGACACACACCGCAATGTCCGTGATACATTATACCACAATGCCCGTGATATAGTATACCATACACCGTAATGCCTGTGACACATACCGCAATGCCCTGCCCGTTACACCCTATGCCACACACCGCAATGCCCGTTATGTATTATGCCACACTGCAATGACCCTGAGACATTATACCACATACCACAATGCCCGTGATATAGTATACCACACACCGTAATGCCTGACACATTATGACACACACCGCAATGTCCGTGATACATTATGCCACACACTGCAATGACCCTGAGACATTATACCACATATCACAATGCCCGCGATATAGTATACCATACACCGTAATGCCTGTGACACATTATGACACACACCGCAATGTCCGTGATACATTATGCCACACACCGTAATGCCCATTACACATTAAGTCCTACAGTAAGGCTTCTAATTACTTTTCAATTACCTGCTCGTTGTCAGGGGTTTCATGCACTGGGTGTCATGCTCGTTGCCAGGGGTTTCGTGCTCTTGGTTCCATGCACGGTGCCAGGGGTTTTCATGCTCAGGGTGTCATGCTCGTTGCCAGGGGTTTCATGCACTGGGTGTCATGCTCGTTGCCAGGTGTTTCATGCACTGTGTGTCATGTTCGTTGCCAGGTGTTTCATGCACTGTGTATCATGCTCGTTGCTAGGGCTGTGCTCCCAGTGCCACATATGTCCCCAGTGCCAGATATTCCCCCACGGTGCCAGGTACTCACATGCCCCAGTGCCAAATATAGCCCCCCCCCCATGTGCCAGGTACACATATACCCCCCCCAGTGCCACATATGCCCCCAGTGCCAGATATTCCCCCCCAGTGCCACATATGCCCCCAGTGCCAGCTATGCCCCCAGTGCCATATATTCCCCCCCAGTGCCAAATATGCCCCCAGTGCCATATATTCCCCCCCAGTGCCAAATATGCCCCCAGTGCCAGATATGCCCCCCCAGTGCCATATATGCCCCCAGTGCCAGATATCCCCCCCCGTGCCATATATGCCCCTAGTGCCAGATATTCCCCCCAGTGCAATATATGCCCCCAGTGCCAGATAATGCCCCAGTGCCAGATATCCCCCCCTGCCAGTTATTCCCCCCCGTGTCATATATGCCCCCAGTGCCAGATAATGCCCCAGTGCCAGGTATCCCCCCCCTGCCAGTTATTCCCCCCCAGTGTCATATATGCCCCCAGTGCCAGATAATGCCCCAGTGCCAGATATCCCCCCCCTGCCAGATATTCCCCCTCAGTGCCATATATGCCCCCAGTGCCAGATAATGCCCCAGTGCCAGATATCCCCCCCCTGCCAGTTATTCCCCCCAGTGCCAGACATCCACCCCCCCCGCCAGATATTCCCCCCCAGTGCCAGATAATGCCCCAGTGCCAGATACCCCCCCCCAGTGCCATATATGCCCCCAGTGCCAGACAATGCCCCAGTGCCAGATATCCCCCCCCCCCTGCCAGTTATTCCCCCCAGTGCCAGATATCATCCCCCCCCGCCGCCGCTTTTTGGAGGGACACGGAGGGTACAGCCTCTCCTGTGTCCCTCCTGCTGCATCATCTCCGGCGGCCGCGGGTCTAATAGGGGGAAGTGCCGTCTGTGAGCCAATTAGAGCTCACGGACGGCACTTCTCCCTATCAGACCCGCGGCCGCCGGAGATGATGCAGCAGGAGGGACACAGGGAGGCGCGGCTGTGCCCTCCGTGTCCCTGCAACAACCGGCGGAGGGAGGGAGAAAGCAGACTGACATGCGGACGCTTGTCCGCATGTCAGTCTGCTGTAAATCAGTGGCGCCCCCGCAGCCCCTCGCCCCCAAGCCACCGCGAGGACTGCGGGGGCAGTAGTTACGCCACTGGCTGGGTGTGTGCTGGCATACTCTCTCTCTGTCTCTCCAAAGGGCCTTATTGTGGGTCTGTCCCCATATTCATATATCCCAGTGTTTGTGGGGGTGTCAGTACGTGTGTGTCGACATGTCTGAAGCGGAAGGCTCGTCTAGGGAGGAAGCAGAGGAGATGGTGGTGTCTCCGTCGGCACAGCCGACACCTGATTGGTTGGACATGTGGAATGTTTTAAATGCTAATGTGGCTTTATTATAAGAGATTGGACAAAGCAGAGTCCAATGACAAAGCAGGGAGTCAATCCATGGCTGTTACTGTGTCACAAGACCCTTCAGGGTCCCATAAACGTCCCTTTTCCCAGATAGCAGACACTGATACCGACACGGATTCCGACTCCAGTGTCGACTATGATGATGCAAGGTTGCACCCAAGAGTGGCCAAGAGTATTCAATATATGATTATTGCAATAAAAGATGTTTTGCATATCACAGACACGAGGGTCTGCATGTTTAAGGAAAAGAAACCTGAGGTAACGTTTCCCCCATCTCATGAGCGGAACGCTTTATTTGAAAAGGCTTGGGAAACTCCAGACAAGAGACTGCAGGTTCCCAAGAGAATTATTATGGCGTATCCTTTCCCCTCAAACGACAGGGTACGGTGGGAATCCTCGCCCACGGTGGACAAGGCCTTGACGCGCTTGTCCAAAAAGGTGGCACTACCGTCCCCGGACACGGCGGCCCTAAAGGATCCTGTGGATCGCAGGCAGGAAACTACCTTAAAATCAATTTATGCGACTACGGGAACCCTGCTCAGACCTGCAGTAGCGTCGGCATGGGTGGGTAGCGCAATTGCAGCTTGGGCAGATAACTTGTCATCTGACATTGACACCCTAGATAAAGATAGTATTTTGTTGACCTTAGGGCACATCAAGGACGCAGCGTTATATATGAGAGAGGCTGCGAGAGATATTGGGCTTTTGGGTTCAAGAGCCAATGCCATGGCAGTTTCTGCTAGAAGGTTCCTGTGGATCCGTCAATGGACAGGTGATGCTGACTCAAAGAGACATATGGAGGCTTTGCCTTACAAAGGTGAAGTTTAATTGGGGAGGGCCTCGCGGACCTGGTTTCCACAGCTACCGTGGGTAAGTCTTCTTTTTTGCCTTACGTTCCCCCACAGCAGAAGAAAACATCTCAATACCAGATGCTGTCCTTTCGGTGTCATAAGTTCAGAAAGGGGCGTGGCTCTTCCTTCCTCGCCAGAGGTAGAGGTTGAGGGAAAAGAACACCAGCTACGGCTAGTTCCCAGGAACAAAAATCCTCCCCGGCCTCTACAAAATCCACCGCATGACGCTGGGGGCTCCGCTGCGGGAGTCTGCACCAATGGGGGCACGTCTTCGATTCTTCAGCCAAGTCTGGGTTCAGTCGGATTTGGATCCTTGGGTGGTCGAAATTGTATCCCAAGGCTACAAGCTGGAGTTCGAAGATGTGCCTCCACACCGATTTTTCAAATCGGCCTTGCCAGCTTCTCCCCAAGAGAGGGAAATAGTTTCAGCTGCCATACAAAAGCTGTGTCAACAGCAAGTGATTATCAGGGTTCCCCTAGTGCAACAGGGGAAAGGGTTTTATTCAACCCTATTTGTGGTCCCGAAGCCGGATGGCTCGGTCAGACCAATTCTGAATCTAAAATCCCTAAACCTATATTTGAAGAAGTTTAAATTCAAGATGGAATCTCTCCGGCATTGATCTCCAGCCTGGAAGGGGGGGATTTTATGGTTTCACTAGACATAAAGGATGCATACCTTCATGTCCCCATATATCCTCCTCATCAGGCGTACTTGAGATTCGCTGTACAGGATTGTCATTACCAGTTTCAGACATTGCCGTTTGGGCTTTCCACGGCCCCGAGAATTTTCACCAAGGTAATGGCGGAAATGATGGTGCTCCTGCGCAAGCAGGGGGTCACAATTATCCCATACTTGGACGATCTCCTGATAAAGGCAAGATCAAGAGATCAGTTACAAAAAAGCGTGTCTCTCTCCCTGAGAGTACTACAACAACACGGCTGGGTTCTAAATCTACCAAAGTCGCAGTTGGTTCCGACAACTCGGCTGTCATTTTTGGACACGGAAAAAAAGAGGGTTTTTCTCCCAATGGAAAAAGCCCAGGAACTCCAGAACATGGTCAAGGACCTGCTGAAACCAAAAAGAGTGTCAGTTCTTCAATGCACTCGAGTATTGGGAAAGATGGTGGCGGCCTACAAGGCCATTCCATTCGGCAGGTTCCATGCGAGAACTTTTCAGTGGGACCTTCTGGACAAGTGGTCAGGGTCCCAATTACAGATGCATCGGAGGATATGCCTGTCCCCCAGGGCCAGGGTCTCTCTCCTGTGGTGGTTCCAGAGTGCTCACCTTCTAGAGGGTCGCAGGTTCGGCATTCAAGATTGGGTTCTTGTGACCACGGACGCGAGCCTCAGAGGATGGGGAGCAGTCACACAAGGAAAAAATTTTCAGGGAATATGGTCAAGCCAGGAGGCTTGTCTACACATCAATGTGCTGGAATTAGGGGCCATATACAACGGCCTGCAACAGGCGGAGAATCATCTTCGCAACCTACCCGTTCTGATCCAGTCAGACAACGTCACAGCCGTGGCGCATGTAAACCGCCAGGGCGGGACAAGGAGCAGAGCAGCAATGGCAGAAGCCACCAGGATTCTTCGCTGGGCGGAAAATCATGTAAGCGCTCTGTCAGCGGTCTTCATTCCGGGAGTAGACAACTGGGAGGCAGATTTCCTCAGCAGGCACGATCTCCATCCAGGAGAGTGGGGACTTCATCAAGAGGTCTTTGCAGAGGTAACAAGTCGTTGGTTACTTCCTCAAATAGACATGATAGCGTAACGCCTCAACAGAAAGCTTCGGACGTATTGTTCCAGGTCGAGGGACCCTCAGGCAGTGGCGGTGGACGCCGTGGTGACACCGTGGGTGTTTCAGTCGGTCTATGTGTTCCCTCCACTTCCACTTATCTCAAAAATATTGAGAATAATAAGACAAACAAGAGTGCAGACAATACTCATTGTCCCAGATTGGCCTCGAAGGGCCTGGTATTCAGATCTTCAGGAAATGATCACAGAAGATCCGTGGACTCTTCCTCTCAGGGAGGACCTGTTGCAACAGGGGCCCTGTGTGTTCCAAGACTTACCGCGGTTACGTTTGACGGCATGGCGGTTGAACACCAAATCCTAGCTAGGAAAGGTATTCCAGGGGAAGTCATCCCTACTCTAATCAAAGCTAGGAAGGAGGTAACGGCGAAGCACTATCACTGTATCTGGAGGAAATATGTATATTGGTGTGAAGCCAAGAATGCTGCTACGGAAGATTTTCAGCTGGGTCGTTTTCTCCATTTTCTACAGACAGGAGTGGATATGGGCCTAAAGTTAGGCTCCATTAAGGTGCAGATTTCGGCCTTATCTATATTCTTTCAGAAGGAATTGGCTTCTCTCCCAGAAGTCCAGACTTTTGTAAAGGGAGTGCTACACATCCAACCTCCTTTTGTGCCCCCAGTGGCAACATGGGACCTTAACGTGGTGTTACAGTTCCTTAAATCACACTGGTTTGAACCTCTTCAAACAGTTGAATTAAAATTTCTCACCTGGAAAGTGGTCATGTTGTTGGCCTTGGCATCTGCGAGGCGGGTGTCTGAATTGGTGGCTTTGTCTCACAAAAGCCCCTATCTGATTTTCCATGTGGATCGAGCAGAGTTGAGGACTCGTCTTCAATTTTTGCCTAAAGTGGTTTCGTCGTTTCATATGAACCAACCTATTGTGGTGCCTGTGGCTACGGGTGACGTGGAGGATTCCAAGTCACTTGATGTAGTCAGGGCCTTAAAAATTTATGTAGCCAGGACGGCTCGGGTTAGGAAAACAGAGGCAGTTTGTCCTGTATGCAGCCAACAAGGTTGGCGCTCCTGCTTCTAAGCAGACTATTGCTCGCTGGATCTGTAACACGATTCAGCAGGCTCATTCTACGGCTGGATTGCCGTTACCAAATTCGGTAAAGGCCCATTCCACTAGGAAGGTGGGCTCTTCTTGGGCGGCTGCCCGAGGCGTCTCGGCATTACAGCTTTGCCGAGCAGCTACTTGGTCGGGTTCAAACACTTTTGCAAAATTCTACAAGTTTGATACCCTCGCTGTTGAGGACCTCATGTTTGCTCAATCGGTGCTGCAGAGTCATCCGCACTCTCCCGCCCGGTCTGGAGCTTTGGTATAAACCCCATGGTCCTTACGGAGTCCCCAGCATCCTCTAGGACGTAAGAGAAAATAAGATTTTAAACCTACCGGTAAATCTTTTTCTCCTAGTCCGTAGAGGATGCTGGGCGCCCGTCCCAGTGCGAACAAATTCTGCAAGGCTTGTATATAGTTGTTGCTTACATAAGGGTTATGTTACAGTTGAGATCAGTCTCTGGCTGATGCTGTTTTGTTCATACTGTTAACTGATTTAGTATATACCATGTTGTACGGTGTGTATGGTGTGGGCTGGTATGTATCTCGCCCTTAGATTAACAAAAATCCTTTCCTCGTACTGTCCGTCTCCTCTGGGCACAGTTCTATAACTGAGGTCTGGAGGAGGGGCATAGAGGGAGGAGCCAGTTCACACCCATCTAAAGTCTTAGAGTGCCCATGTCTCCTGCGGAGCCCGTCTATACCCCATGGTCCTTACGGAGTCCCCAGCATCCTCCTACGGATTAGGAGAAAAAGATTTACCGGTAGGTTTAAAATCTTATTTTTGGCTAAAGAAGGGGAAAATAATATGTTAAAAACAGCACTGGCAGTTGTCGCTGAGGGCAGACGTTCAGCATTTGGTGGAGCATAGAAATTAGAAAGGAAAGTTTATTAATAATAATAATAATAATAATAATAATAAAAAAAACACTTGTTCTCTTATATACTATTGTGTGTAAAAAGAGAGACTTGGGTATTTAGGCTAATGAGTAGTGGTACTGTAGGTAGAACTTGAACAAAACTCTGCTATTTGGCTACCCTGCTGAAATATAGACCCATAACTAATTAAATAACAACCAGTATCTAAATAGAATCCGGATTTGCATCATACAGCAAGAGAGAGTTATATTATTTTTGATTAAAAAATAACACTAGTACAAAAAATGTACTTACAGAATAAAACTATGGTCCATCATCATATAATGACCAAAGACAAAACTACACTTTTTAAACTGTTCCAAGATTTCAAGCGGTCAGAAAGTTATAGGAATGATATGCTATCTACAAACTCTTTATCTAGATAAGAAACTGGACTGATAAATAGTGTTGATGATAAGTATTTATACATATATACAAGGGTGGTGACTGAGTCTATGAATGAGTCTGGTAGGGGTGGAACTGTGGAAGGTTTACATTAAAACACAGGGTAGGAATAGTAGTGTAGGATAAATAATAGGAAATTACAGTAGAGTGAAGAGAGGATTTAGGACACCAAGGGGTATACAGTTTAGGGCAAGTTAGATAGGTTTATGGGTAGTAATTCTAGGAGGCAGGGGTTTCTTATTCTTATAGACATAGGGAGGGATGTACTATAAGCAAAATGCAGCCAAAATTAAGAAAAGTGCAGTTTTCAGAGTGATAGTTACATTTGCCATACAGTATGTACCAAGCTCCAGAATGTGATACCTGTTGGAGCTTGGACCCAATAGACAACGCTATCTATAGATGCTCTCCTATGACCTTACAACTGGGGAGGCGCACCCATCACACCACCCTAGTTATGACCCTTTGGGTGTGAGTATTCAAACTTGTATACCTGACATATGCCTGCCACAAATACTACTGTCTTGAATGCCCCTTAAGATACACCTGACTGAACATAAATACGGTATGTAAATACATTATTTTTGCATATGTCTTCTCTACATATATTCCGTGCATAAATGCACCAACTGTAAATGATGCCCATAGACTTTACGTGTTGATTATCAATTAGGGCCCTCATATAGAGCAAATCCAGCTAAATGGTACAAATGTAGACATGGACAATCCAAACGCAATGCATGGAGGACAAATACAGGCAAATACATATTTTGCTTGTAGCACACAAACACTGGAAAGTTTAAGTTTTTGGAGTTTAGGAGTCCGTTCCCTTCTCTATACAGTATTTGTCTGCATCGTAAGAAAATATAGTCTTGCCAAAAATGCACTTTCTCAGTTTAACTAGGTAGGTCCTGTGTGTATTTTGAAGAGAATATATTTCATTCTTTCCTACTCTCTCCAAATAGCTGAGATACCAGCCTCCACTGCCTGCACACCCTGCAGCCACTGATAGGACGATTCACGCTGAATTGCATTATTATAGCCCCTGCTTTAATATGGGCACTGTATAACAGGGGATGTGGCCGCAATGAGGCAATCGGTAAGTATGATATATTTTAAGTAAAAAAAATATCATGATCAACAAATGAACTGTACAGTAATAAGCCATATAAGCAGGGATGATTTAAGAGAGGAGGGAGCCCGTGTTCAGGCTATGGGGTAAATTTACTAAGATGGGAGTTCTATTTAAGATGGGATGTTGCCCATAGCAACCAATTAAATTCTACTTCTCAATTATCTAGCACCTTCTAGAACAGTGTTTCCCAACCTCGGTCCTCAAGGCACACTAACAGTTCTGGTTTTAGTGATATCCAGGCTTGAACACAGGTGACTTACAGTAATTAGTACCTCAGTTATTTTGATTGAACCATCTGTACTGAAGCCTGGATATCACTAAAACTTGCACTGTTGGTGTGCCTTGAGGACCGCGGTTGGGAATGCCTGTTCTAGAAGATAATACCTGGAATCTGATTGGTTGCTATGGGTAACATCCCATCTTAAACAGAACTCCCATCTTCTTAAATTTACCCCAGTGGTTAGGCCCCATCCTTTCTGACAGCAGCACTGTAGACATTGGCAGCTGACTTTGTGACAGAGTCTATTTTACATGTGCAGAACTCCAGGAACATAGCACCGGCACCTTATTCCCCATGACACCTGTTCCGCGCATGTGCAGATCATAGGGAAAATTACCTCTGGAGGGGTTAGTATAATTGCATGGGTGAAGGGTGTGCAGTGTGGGCCCCCCTGCACCGCACACCCTGCAGCCATTATAGATGCGCCAATGCTAATAAGTGTCATGGCATCATCATTGACATGTCGATATGTGAACTTACTATTCCACTGGTGATTGTCACAGGCTAAACCCAAGGTGCAGGGGTAACTTCACCACCATTCATCACCAGTAACACCTGCAAAACAGTGAAACTTCACTGTGGGGATCTCACAAGTTAAAGCCCTCAAACTAGTCTCATTACATCAAGGCTGAGAGATTATGGCTACTGACCTTGCTTAGAAGAAGCAGAACAGGTACAAAACACAGTAACAATGCAATCACGTGAACAAAACAATCATTTGAAATCAAACAAGATGCACACTCATAACTCAGTACACTTTAGGGAAGATCAGACACCTTAAGATAAAATACTGTAACTTATTGACCAGATACTTTCAATGGCTTAAATAGGAAGTCTGATGATATGACACATGCCCGTAACTTTCAGGAGCGCAGCACAAACCACATCTTTAAAAATACAACAGTACATAAAATTGTCAGTGCTGAAATAATGATAATAATTATATGAAAGATGTAGAACTTACAGCTACTGTAGTATACATCATATATTCTACAGGGGCGACAGCTCAGTACATAATTAAAGCTCATAAAACAGCAAGCCTCCTACCGGAATAATGATTTTAACAATAGGCCTTCCTGTGTCTCTGCTTTCAGTTATAGGTGATATACTCTAATTAGGTGCTGAGAAAATGACTTACTATTCATAAGTCACTTTCCATTGAGGTAATATAGTGCAATAGTGCAGACCTAATCTTGTACAGAAATACAAATTGTTTTCAGCTAAGGCAGAATCCACGGGACAGCAGGTAATTTCTAATTATTGCAGAAAAAGTACTTAAATAAGAAATATAACCCTAGTTCTTCTATGTAATTTACATTGTCAGCAAATGTATTAAGGATGAACTGTAACCAGAGCTTTTGTGCAGTTGCAGAAATTCCCTAAAGATTTTTATTAGAAGTGTAGTGGCTTGGCTGACTTCTCCAGCTGGTGTTTTGGACCCGTAACCCTAATGTATAGCCTCTGGTAAACGTGAATCAAATGATGCCATAATTTCCCATGCTCATACAATGAGAAAATGGGAGATGTTTACTACCAAGAGCAGAAAGTGATGCACATTACAGAATTGATTTGCCATTTTTCATAGTAAAATTATGTTTTATAGTGTCATAAAGCTACACTATCAGTCTTGCACAGCACCTGACAAACAGAATGGGCTTTTTAAAATGCTGCAAAATGTAACCCACAGGGCAAGTACTGTTCCTTTTTTTATTTGTTGAGAGTGCGCCTCATTTTGCACCATAGAGCAACTTTTTACAGGTCTGTGAATGACATAGGGCGAGATATATCAAAATACAGAGTAAAGTGGAAAGAGATAAATTCCCGAACAGTTCTAAATGTAACATGGCAGTTAGAAGCTGATTAGTTTGTACTTTATTTCCAGTTTCTCGCTCTCCATGGCTTGACACATCTCCCCCTTAGTGTGTACCAAGAGGAAGTGACCAGTTTAGGAAGTTCCATGCTGAGTTTAGTTTTTTGCACCAGATCATACTTGAAGAAAAAAGGAAAACAATGGTGCGCTTGAATTAAATGTAAACCATTTGTAATTAATTGTGTCAATATGTGTCCGCTTTCACTCACCGCCGAAATCAACAACAAAGAGTCTGCCTTGATTTATATACAATTATTTTACTCAAATAAATTGACACACATACATAAATAACTAAAAAATCTGTGTATTCCACACACTAGAATAGAGGACGGATAGAATCCACTTACTAAAAGAGATTGGCAACAGCAGTGTAATTGTATTAATGGCAACAATGTGTTTAAAGTGACACTAAACAGATTTTGCAGTCTGTTACATTCAATTATGTCACAATGTATATCAGTACTGTAACAACTGCCAATAAATATATCACACAAGTCTCTCCAATCCTCCTGCTACTGGCGTCCCAGTGCAGAGGATTAGTGCTGAATTCTTACCCGAACCTGCGGGAATGTCCAGTCTTAGGATGCACGCACCCGGAGGGATACAGGTTCTATATAGCTTCAGACCGTAATGCTTACCGCCGGTGAATGGTTGTTAATTTCAATCCTGGCGGGCAGGTAGATCGGTATGATTCCAATGCGCTGTTTGCAGTGTGACCGCTGAAATAATTCACTCTCAGGTCCTGGCAAGTGGACAACGGGAGCTCCGGTCAGCGTCTCAGATGGAACCACCGCTTGCAATATGACCGCTAGAGATGGCACACTCTCAGGTCCTGGCAAGCGGACAGCGGATTCTCCGGTCAGCGTCTCAGATAAAACCGCCGCTTGCAGTATGACCGCTGGAGGTAAATCACTCTCAGGTGCTGGCAGGCTGACAACCGGGAGCTCCGGTCAGCGGCTCAGTGCGTGTGGATCCTTCCGTCAGTGTGTGGTCGGACAGACAGGGAGATGACGTCAACGCATTTCGTCCCGTCACAGCTCGGGACTTCCTCAAGACTATATGTCTTGAGGAAGTCCCGAGCTGTGACGGGACGAAACGCGTTGACGTCATCTCCCTGTCTGTCCGACCACACACTGACGGAAGGATCCACACGCACTGAGCCGCTGACCGGAGCTCCCGGTTGTCAGCCTGCCAGCACCTGAGAGTGATTTAGAGCGATTTACCTCCAGCGGTCATACTGCAAGCGGCGGTTTTATCTGAGACGCTGACCGGAGAATCCGCTGTCCGCTTGCCAGGACCTGAGAGTGTGCCATCTCTAGCGGTCATATTGCAAGCGGTGGTTCCATCTGAGACGCTGACCGGAGCTCCCGTTGTCCGCTTGCCAGGACCTGAGAGTGAATTATTTCAGCGGTCACACTGCAAACAGCGCATTGGAATCATACCGATCTACCTGCCCGCCAGGATTGAAATTAACAACCATTCACCGGCGGTAAGCATTACGGTCTGAAGCTATATAGAACCTGTATCCCTCCGGGTGCGTGCATCCTAAGACTGGACATTCCCGCAGGTTCGGGTAAGAATTCAGCACTAATCCTCTGCACTGGGACGCCAGTAGCAGGAGGATTGGAGAGACTTGTGTGATATATTTATTGGCAGTTGTTACAGTACTGATATACATTGTGACATAATTGAATGTAACAGACTGCAAAATCTGTTTAGTGTCACTTTAAACACATTGTTGCCATTAATACAATTACACTGCTGTTGCCAATCTCTTTTAGTAAGTGGATTCTATCCATCCTCTATTCTAGTGTGTGGAATACACAGATTTTTTAGTTATTTATGTATGTGTGTCAATTTATTTGAGTAAAATAATTGTATATAAATCAAGGCAGACTCTTTGTTGTTGATTTCGGCGGTGAGTGAAAGCGGACACATATTGACACAATTAATTACAAATGGTTTACATTTAATTCAAGCGCACCATTGTTTTCCTTTTTTCTTTATTTAAATTGTCTGAGGATTTAGCTAATCCTTTAATGTGTGCAGCTGAAGTTAAATAAATAAACAAATATTATTGGTTTAATTGCGCCGGGAGTTGGGGTGTGAATAAACACCTCTCCTGTGGTTGTGGTTACCAGATCATACTTGCCTGCTCTCCCAGAATGTCCAGGAATTATGGGGATGTCTCCTGGACTCCTGGAAGAGTCAAACGGCCTCCTGGATCCGCCCACTTCCCCAGAGATGTGGGCGGTCCAGGGGCATAATTACACATTTCATGTAGAGGTAGGCCTTATGGCCCCACAACCTGTTGTAGCATGCAGCAAATCGAGGCACTGCATGAATGTGGGTGAGGCAGCAGTGATACGAGTCAAGATGCCAAGCCCCAAGAAAATGCCACACACCTCTCCTGTGCCTCTCTAGATTGTGCACTTAAATCCACAAAAAGTAATTTGAGTTGCAAAATGAAATACTGTAATAAACCTCAAGATGTAGAAAGTACATGGTATGCTGAATGTTTTCAGTTTGGTGGAGCCTTTTTAGCCCAACATAAAAACCTTATATACTGTAACACCTCTGAGAAGGCGAAGATTGGGGTCTGCCATTACTGTCTCAGCATGTGTCTACTGCATAATCCAAGGTCACAATACAGTATATTAAAAAGTGCAAATGTGACTTAAAGTATAAAATAAATTATATAATGAACAAAAATGCAAAAAAGAGGTATGGTCCAAATGTGATCGTGTGCATGATCCTGAAGCAACATTATAACATTTGGCAGCATCCATTGGCGGGATGAAATGGAGTCTGAAATTGCCTTGTAAGTGATTGCCCATTTAAAAAAAACATCCAAGGTCAGCCGGCATCCCAAACCTCCGGTGATCTTGGATTCCATTACATCCCACCACATATGTATTTGTCAGTGATGGACCCCTAATGTGTCAAGCAACTAAACAAACTCACCTTATAACCTGGAACTGGGTATGCCGCAGGGCCCTTTCCCCTCATGTTCCTTTCCTTCACTATCTTCTACGCCATTCTCCCTATGACAGCACCTACCCTTCGGTTTCTGCCACCCAGATACATATTTCTTTGTAATGATCGCTGATGCAGTAATGTTTATAATATATACCATATATTTGTCCTGCAATGTCTTGTACTGTAATTCACTGTTTCTTGTTTTGTTCATTTGTTTATGTACTTTATGAGACGCTGCAGAATCCTTGTGGGCCATATAAATAAAGGATAATAATAATAATTATTATAGTGTGGGCCAGATGTACTAAGCTTGAAAAGTGATAAATATCACTGTGATAAAGCACCAGCCAATCGGCTCCTAACTGTCATTTTTCAAACACAGCCTGTGACATGGCAGTTAGGAGCCAATTGGCTGGTGCTTTATCACAGTGATATTTATCACTTTTCAGGCTTAGTACATCTCCCCCTATATGTGAAGAACCAAAAACAAATGGGAGCATTTGTCCTATAGCAACATGGACTTGCATGTTCTCTTGCTTCACTGACCCACAAATATTTAAAGGGGCATAAATATTATGTTATAAAATATATTCATGTAATCCCAGACAGACTCGATGATGTTGAGATCAGGGCTCTGTGGGGGCCTGATCATCACTTCCAGGACTCCTTGTTCTTTTTTATGCTGAAGATAGTTCTTAATTACATTGGCTGTATGTTTGGGGTCAGTGTCCTGCTGCAGAAAAAATCTGAAGCCAATCAGACGCCTCCCTGATAGTATTGCATGATGGATAAGTACCTGCCTGTATGTCTAGGTAGGTAGCAGGGAAAATGAGTTCCACCACCCCTCCAGGACCACTTTAAGCCCTGGCTATAGTGAATTGCAGACTGTAGTTGGTATTGCTGGATGTATTGCAGGTAGCAGCTGCATAAGCACACTGGGCTAATGGATGAGTGTTGATTGCAGCAAGGAGAGCTGGAGAAGGATCCTGCAGCTAAGTAGTTAAGTGTTGATCAGAGAGTGAATAGCAATTAGTGAAACTAATCAAAGACAAACTGCACTAGAGTAGCAGGAAGCTCAGGAATCAGAGAATCGCTTTTGACGCAAGGAGCAGGATTAGCTTGAAGACAAGTTGAACTGGCGCTGAACAAGTGCAAGTGAGAGGTTTATAAGGGGGGGTTTGACTGTTCATAGGCTGACCTGAGTCATTTAGCGCTGTAGTTGGAGTCTGATTGGATGAGGCCAGAACACCTGATGAGTAATATGCAGCAGGCAACAGAATAAGTGCAAGCAACCGCAATGTGTGAGCGGCGTAGAGGTAAGTAAGGCTAAGAACCCTATGTGTGAAGCCAGGTACACACTAGGCAATTTCAGCATAAAAGATAAACGATAAGGACGTAAATGTAGTTATAGTATATTTTTAGGCTTATATTGTCCAGTGTGTATGGGGGTATTATTGGTGAACGATGAACGATGCATGCTCCTTCACGTCGCTCATCGATCACCAATATTGAGCTGACTTGCAGCTTAATCCGTCAATGTCGGGCTGAACTGCATTTCCAGGAATGCCGACGGTGTTGCCAGTGATCGCTATTGTTAAACAATAACGTTTAGTGTGTATGCGCTATATCATTGGATGCCATATAACGTTCAATGATATAGTCGTTCATCGCTGGCATTTCAGCTTTGCCTGGTGTGTACCTGGCTTTACACTTGTAGTGTTGTACATAAAATGGAGTCTGTAGATGGCAGGTGAAGTAAGGGGTAGAATTAAGGCAAGTGGTGAAGGCTGCTAAGATATACAAATTGACATATCAGTTTATACAATTAAAAAATGGGTGATAAATATTACATAAAGTAGACAAACTGGTTAGTAAATATCTTCTATATATTTGCCTTAATCTGTGACTCTGTGCTCGTAACGCTGGGCGGAGTCACAGAGCTGGGCGGAGTCAACTGCATCTGCTGCAGGGAGCTACGCCATACCCAGCGCCAGCAGCAGTCAGGTGCAAGACCCTACCTTACAGTATAGGAGGTGAGGATGGCCACTAGCTGCCGGCTGCTGTGCCTGTCCTCCCCCCCAACATCCCCCCCCCCCCCCCAAAATCACCTGTGACAGCGGGCTGTGTGCTGTGCAGCGCGGGTCCCGAAAAGGGGGCGGAGCTACGGCGTCACGAGGGGCGGAGCTACATGGAATAGAGGGGCGGAGCTACACGGGACCAGACAGCTGAACAGTGGTGGAATCAGCATTGCAGTGACGGCCAGCCAGACTTGGTAAGTGGAGGGTGAGAGAGAAATGTGTGTGTGTGTGTGTGTGTGTGTGTGTGTGTGTGTGTGTGGGGGGGTGTGGGGGGGTGTGTATAGTGGGTGTGTGTGTGTGTGTGTATATATATATATGGTGGGGTGTGTGTGTTTGTATATATGTGTGAATTGTGTGTGTGTGAGGTATGTCTGTGTGTGCGCACTTTATGGACGCCACTGCTGGGGGGGCCATTACATGCAAGGTCGCTACTAATATAGGGGGGGCATTACGTATAAGGACGCTACTACTATAGGGGGGGCATTACGTATAAGGACGCTACTACTATAGGGGGGGCATTACGTATAAGGACGCTACTACTATAGGGGGCATTACGTATAAGGATGCTACTACTATAGGGGGGGCATTACGTATAAGGATGCTACTACTATAGGGGGGGCATTACGTATAAGGATGCTACTACTATAGGGGGGGCATTACGTATAAGGATGCTACTACTATAGGGGGGGCATTATGTATAAGGACGCTACTACTATAGGGGGGCATTACGTATAAGGACGCTACTACTATAGGGGGGGCATTACGTATAAGGACGCTACTACTATAGGGGGGGCATTACGTATAAGGACGCTACTACTATAGGGGGGGCATTACGTATAAGGACGCTACTACTATAGGGGGGGCATTACGTATAAGGACGCTACTACTATGGGGGGGCATTACGTATAAGGACGCTACTACTATAGGGGGGGGCATTATGTATAAGGACGCTACTACTGGGGGGGCATTATGTATAAGGACTCTCTTACTTCTGGGGGGCATTATGTATAAGGACGGTGCTACTACTACTGGGAGGGCATTACATGTAAGGATGCTACTACTACTGGGGGGGCATTATGTATAAGGACGCTACTACTGGGAGGGCATTACATGTAAGGATGCTACTACTACTGGGGGGGCATTATGTATAAGGACGGTACTACTACTGGGGGCACATTATGTATAAGGATGCTACTACTACAGGGGTGGCATTACGTATTAGGACGCTACTATTACTGTTGGGGGGCATTACATATAACTGCTACTACTACTGGGGGGCATTACGTATAAGGACGCTACTACTACGGGTGGGGCATTACGTATAAGGATGCTACTATTACTGTTGTGGGGCATTACATATAACTGCTACTACTACTGGGGGGGCATTATGTATAAGGACACTACTACTATTGGGGGGGCATTATGTATAAGGACGCTACTACTACTGGGGGGGCATTATGTATAAGGATGCTACTACTACTGGGGGGGCATTATGTATAAGGATGCTACTACTACTGGGGGGGCATTATGTATAAGGACGCTACTATTACTGTTGGGGAGCATTACATATAACTGCTACTACTACTGGGGGGGCATTATGTATAAGGACACTACTACTATTGGGGGGGCATTACGTATATGGACGCTACTACTACGGGTGGGGCATTACGTATAAGGACGCTACTACTACGGGTGGGGCATTACGTATAAGATGAATAAGATTGTGCTACATTGTGGCGTAATTTTAAATGGGGGTACTATTGTGTGGCCATGCCCCTTAGTTGTGAGACCACACCACTTTCTCTAACGTCCTAAGTGGATGCTGGGGACTCCGTAAGGACCATGGGGGGATAGCGGCTCCGCAGGAGACTGGGCACATCTAAAGAAAGCTTTAGGACTATCTGGTGTGCACTGGCTCCTCCCCCTATGACCCTCCTCCAAGCCTCAGTTAGATCTTTGTGCCCGAACGAGAAGGGTGCACACTAGGGGCTCTCCTGAGCTTCTTAGTGAAAGTTTTAGTTTAGGTTTTTTATTTTCAGTGAGACCTGCTGACAACAGGCTCACTGCATCGAGGGACTAAGGGGAGAAGAAGCGAACTCACCTGCGTGCAGAGTGGATTGGGCTTCTTAGGCTACTGGACATTAGCTCCAGAGGGACGATCACAGGCCCATCCATGGATGGGTCCCAGAGCCGCGCCGCCGGCCCCCTTACAGAGCCAGAAGACAGAAGAGGTCCGGAAAATCGGCGGCAGAAGACATCCTGTCTTCACCAAGGTAGCGCACAGCACTGCAGCTGTGCGCCATTGCTCCTCAGCACACTTCACACTTCGGTCACTGAGGGTGCAGGGCGCTAGGGGGGGGGCGCCCTGAGCAGCAATAAAAACACCTTGGCTGGCGAAAATACATCACATATAGCCCCCAGGGCTATATGGATGAATTTTAACCCCTGCCAGAATCCATAAAAAAGCAGGAGAAAAGTCCGCGAAAAAGGGGTGGAGCCTATCTCCTCAGCACACTGGCGCCATTTTCCCTCACAGCTCCGTTGGAGGGAAGCTCCCCTGGCTCTCCCCTGCAGTCACTACACTACAGAAAGGGTTAAAAAAGAGAGGGGGGCACTAATTAGGCGCAGTATTAACAATACAGCAGCTATAAGGGGAAAAACACTTATATAAGGTTATCCCTGTATATATATAGCGCTTTGGTGTGTGCTGGCAAACTCTCCCTCTGTCTCCCCAAAGGGCTAGTGGGGTCCTGTCCTCTATCAGAGCATTCCCTGTGTGTGTGCTGTATGTCGGTACGTTTGTGTCGACATGTATGAGGAGAAAAATGATGTGGAGACGGAGCAGATTGCCTGTAATAGTGATGTCACCCCCTAGGGGGTCGACACCTGAGTGGATGAACTGTTGGAAGGAATTACGTGACAGTGTCAGCTCTGTATAAAAGACAGTGGTTGACATGAGACAGCCGGCTACTCAGCTTGTGCCTGTCCAGACGTCTCATAGGCCGTCAGGGGCTCTAAAGCGCCCGTTACCTCAGATGGCAGATATAGACGCCGACACGGATACTGACTCCAGTGTCGACGGTGAAGAGACAAATGTGACTTCCAATAGGGCCACACGTTACATAATTGAGGCAATGAAAAATGTTTTACACATTTCTGATAATACGAGTACCACCAAAAAGGGGTATTATGTTCGGTGAGGAAAAACTACCTGTAGTTTTCCTGAATCTGAGAAATTAAATGAGGTGTGTGATGATGCGTGGTTTTCCCCCGATAACAACTGATAATTTCTAAAATGTTATTGGCATTATATCCTTTCCCGCCAGAGGTTAGGGTGCGTTGGGAAACACCCCCTAGGGTGGATAAAGCGCTCACACGCTTGTAAGGGCTCTACCCTCTCCTGAGATGGCCGCCCTTAAGGATCCTGCTGATAGAAAGCAGGAGGGTATCCTAAAATGTATTTACACACATACTGGTGTTATACTGCGACCAGCAATCGCCTCAGCCTGGATGTGCAGTGCTGGGTTGGCGTGGTCGGATTCCCTGACTGAAAATATTGATACCCTAGATAGGGACAGTATATTTTGCCTATAGAGCATTTAAAAGATGCATTTCTATATATGCGTGATGCACAGCGGAATATTTGCCGACTGGCATCAAGTCTAAGTGCGTTGTCCATTTCTACCAGTAGAGGGTTATGGACACGTCAGTGGTCAGGTGATGCGTATTCCAAACGGCATTTGGAAGTATTGCCTTAATAAGGGGAGGAGTTATTTGGGGTCGGTCTTTCAGACCTGGTGGCCACGGCAACAGCTGGGAAATCCACGTTTGTACCCCAGGTCGCCTCTCAACATGAGAAGACGCCGTATTAACAGGCGCAGTCTTTTCGTGGACAAGCGGGCAAAATGTTCCTCATTTCTGCCCCGTGACAGAGTGAGAGGAAAAAGGCTGCAGAAATCAGCCAGTTCCCAGGAACAGAAACCCTCTCCCGCCTCTGCCAAGCCCTCAGTATGACGCTGGGGCTTTACAAGCAGAATCAGGCACGGTGGGGGGCCCGTCTCAATGAATTTCAGCGTGCAGTGGGCTCACTCGCAAGTAGACCCCTGGATCCTTCAGGTGATATCTCAGGGGTACAAATTAGAATTCGAGACGTCTCCCCCTCGCCGTTTTCCTAAAGTCGGCTTTACCGATGTCTCCTTCTGACAGGGAGACAGTTTTGGAAGCCATTCACAAGCTGTATTCCCAGCAGGTGATAATCAAGGTACCCCTCCTGCAACAGGGAACGGGGTATTATTCCACACTGTTGTGGTACCGAAGCCGGACGGCTCGGTGAGACCGATTCTAAATCTAAAATCTTTGAACACTTACATACAGAGGTTCAAATTCAAGATTGAGTCACTCAGAGCAGTGATTGCAAACCTGGAAGAAGGGGACTACATGATGTCTCGGGACATCAAGGATGCTTACCTTCATGTCAAAATTTACCCTTCTCACCAAGGGTACCTCAGGTTTATGGTACAGAACTGTCACTATCAGTTCAGACGCTGCCGTATGGATGGTCCACGGCACCCCGGGTCTTTACCAAGGTAATGGCCGAAATGATGATATTCCTTCGAAGGAAGGGAATTTTAGTTATCCCTTACTTGGACGATTCCCTGATAAGGGTAAGATCCAGGGAACAGTTGGAGGTCGGTGTAGCACTATCTCAGGTAGTGTTGTGGCAGCACGATTGGATTCTCAATATTCCAAAATCGCAGCTGGTTCCGACGACTTGTCTTCTGTTCCTAGGGATGATCCTGGACACAGTCCAGAAAAAGGTGTTTCTCCCGGAGGGGAAAGCCAGGGAGTTATCCGAGCTAGTCAGGAACCTCCTAAAACCGAGCCAAGTCTCAGTGCATCAATGCACAAGGGTTCTGGGTAAAATGGTGGCTTCCTACGAAGCAATCCCATTCGGCAGATTCCACGCAAGAACTTTCCAGTGGGACCTGCTGGACAAATGGTCCGGGTCGCATCTTCAGATGCATCAGCGGATAACCCTGTCACCAAGGACAAGGGTGTCCCTCCTGTGGTGGTTGCAGAGTGCTCATCTTCTAGAGGGCCGCAGATTCGGCATTCAGGACTGGGTCCTGGTGACCACGGATGCCAGCCTGCGAGGCTGGGGAGCAGTCACACAGGGAAGGAATATCCAGGGCTTATGGTCAAGCCTGGAGACATCACTTCACATAAATATCCTGAAGCTAAGGGCCATTTACAATGCTCTAAGCTTAGCAAGACCTCTGCTTCAAGGTCAGCCGGTGTTGATCCAGTCGGACAACATCACGGCAGTCACCCACGTAAACAGACAGGGTGGCACAAGAAGCAGGAGGGCAATGGCAGAAGCTGCAAGGATTCTTCGCTGGGCGGAAAATCATGTGATAGCACTGTCAGCAGTATTCATTCCGGGAGTGGACAACTGGGAAGCAGACTTCCTCAGCACGACCTCCACCCGGGAGAGTGGGGACTTCACCCAGAAGTCTTCCACATGATTATAAACCGTTGGGAAAAACTCGACAGGTATTGCGCCAGGTCAAGGGACCCTCAGGCAATAGCTGTAGACGCTCTGGTAACACCGTGGGTGTACCAGTCAGTGTATGTGTTCCCTCCTCTGCCTCTCATACCCAAGGTACTGAGATTGATAAGATGGAGAGGAGTAAGCACTATATTCGTGGCTCCGGATTGGCCAAGAAGGACTTGGTAACCGGAACTTCAAGAGATGCTCACGGAGGATCCGTGGCCTCTACCTCTAAGAAGGGACCTGCTCCAACAAGGACCCTGTCTGTTCCAAGACTTACCGCGGCTGCGTTTGACGGCATGGCGGTTGAACGCCGGATCCTGAAGGAAAAAAGGCATTCCGGATGAAGTCATCCCTATCCTGATCAAAGCCAGGAAGGATGTTACCGCAAAACATTATCACCGCATTTGGCGAAAATATGTTGCGTGGTGCGAGGCCAGTAAGGCCCGACGGAGGAAATTCAACTGGGTCGATTCCTACATTTCCTGCAAACAGGAGTGTCTATGGGCCTGAAATTGGGGTCCATTAAGGTTCAAATTTCGGCCCTGTCAATTTTCTTCCAAAAAGAACTAGCTTCAGTCCCTGAAGTTCAGACGTTTGTAAAAGGGGTACTGCATATACAGCCTCTTTTTGTGCCTCCAGTGGCACTTTTGGATCTCAATGTAGTTTTTTGGGTTCCAAAAGTCACATTGGTTTGAACCACTTAAATCTGTGGAGTTAAAATATCTCACATGGAAAGTGGTCATGCTGTTGGCCCTGGCCTGGGCCAGGCGCGTGTCAGAATTGGCGGCTTTATCCTGTAAAAGCCCTTATCTGATTTTCCATTCGGACAGGGCGGAATTGAGGACTCGTCCTCAGTTTCTCCCTAAGGTGGTTTCAGCGTTTCACCTGAACCAACCTATTGTGGTGCCTGCGGCTACAAGGGACTTGGAGGACTCCAAGTTGCTTGACGTTGTCAGGGCTCTGAAAATATATGTTTCCAGGACGGCTGGAGTCAGAAAATCTGACTCGCTGTTTATCCTGTATGCACCCAACAAGCTGGGTGCTCCTGCTTCTAAGCAGACTATTGCTCGTTGGATTTGTAGTACAATTCAGCTTGCACATTCTGTGGCAGGCCTGCCACAGCCAAAAATCTGTAAATGCCCACTCCACAAGGAAGATGGGCTCATCTTGGGCGGCTGCCCGAGGGGTCTCGGCTTTACAACTTTGCCGAGCAGCTACTTGGTCAGGAGCAAATACGTTTGTAAAATTCTACAAAATTGATACCCTGGCTGAGGAGGACCTGGAGTTCTCTCAATTGGTGCTGCAGAGTCATCCGCACTCTCCCGCCCGTTTGGGAGCTTTGGTATAATCCCCATGGTCCTTACGGAGTCCCCAGCATCCACTTAGGACGTTAGAGAAAATAAGAATTTACTTACCGATAATTCTATTTCTCGTAGTCCGTAGTGGATGCTGGGCGCCCATCCCAAGTGCGGATTGTCTGCAATACTGGTACATAGTTATTGTTACCAAAAAATCGGGTTATTGCTGTAGTGAGCCATCTTTTCTAGAGGCTCCTCTGTTATCATGCTGTTAACTGGGTTCAGATCACAAGTTGTACGGTGTGATTGGTGTGGCTGGTATGAGTCTTACCTGGGATTCAAAATCCTTCCTTATTGTGTACCCTTCTCGTCCGGGCACAGTATCCTAACTGAGGCTTGGAGGAGGGTCATAGGGGGAGGAGCCAGTGCACACCAGATAGTCCTAAAGCTTTCTTTAGATGTGCCCAGTCTCCTGCGGAGCCGCTATCCCCCCATGGTCCTTACGGAGTCCCCAGCATCCACTACGGACTACGAGAAATAGAATTATCGGTAAGTAAATTCTTATTTTTCCCGATGCACAACAAAGGAATATGGGAGGGCGCAAAATTCATAGTTTGCAGGGGGAAGCCGAACACCCTAGCACCGGCCCTGGCCACCAGTAGCAAAAGTACACCACGGCCACTGACACTATCTGCAGGGAGGAGAACAGCGCTGATATGGAGGGTACTTGCAGGCAGCGAGTCGCCGCCCGCAGCTCCTCTCCCACCTACACACCATACCTGCCGCCTGACACCCACACCACAGGGAGAGGGCGCTAGCTCAGGCACCGCTAGATCAGCATCTGCAGCATACACACAAGGGCTGCCATGCTCAGCGGCAAGGGGTGCGGAGCATGTGCAGCGGGACAGCGCCAGGACGGGACACGCACTAATCAACATTGCTGCTGGGCCGGAGCTCCCTCCGTCTGCAGCCTAAGGACGCGCGCCGCACCTCTCCAGGGAAACACCATGCCTGCCCGCCCACAGGGCTCCGGACGCTTACCTATGCTCCGCAATCACAGCAGCTGCCAGGCAGGATGGAGGAATGACGCCCGTCAGACGGGGCGGACAGTGTGCGGCAGAACGGGGCCAGGAAGGAATGCTGACCACGACCCATTGCTGCTGGGTCTGAGCTCCCTCCCTCTGCAGTCACCATCTCACAGCAGCAGCCTGGAGGTTAGTGGCCACCACGACCCGCACATCCTTACCTCACACATACCTCACATATACCTCACATATACCTCACACATGAGAGCAAAGGTACACACACTGTGACATCACACCTGTAGCCCACCCCTATATCTGCTAAGTACTCCCCGTCACTATGCCCTGTCACCCTCATCCTGCTCTCTAACTGCCTGTCTGTGTACTGGCCTTCACCCCTCTCACACCATCACCAACCCTCACTAACTACCACAGAGACTATGTGCACTGATATCTGCCCCTCCACCACCTGCAGCGCCCCTGGACCCCTCCCCATCCCCCGCAAACCCCCGCACCTGCCCCTCCACCACCCGTGGCACCCCCACCCACTGCGCCTTCGGACCCCCTACCCCACCCGCAGTGTCTTCCAAACCCTTCCCCCATCTGCAGCAGCCCCTCCCCCACTCCCCCATCCGCTGCACCCCCGGACCCATCCCCTGCACCCCCACCCCTCTAGCAACAGCAACACTTTCGGTCCCACTACCCCACCCGCAGCACTCACCTCACCACCAACCACTCCACCTGCGGACCCCCTACACCACCTGCTCCTCCACCACCTACAGCCCCTCCCGATCCACCGCACCCTCACCCCCCTCCCTCCCTCCCCCACCCGCAGCGCCTCCAGGCCCCCTACCTCACCCGCAACACCTGCACCCTTCTCCACCAGCAGCGCCTCCGGAACCCCTCCCCCATCGGCAACAGCCCCTCCCCTGCCTCCCCCACCCACAGCACCCCCACCCCTCCCGCATCCCCTGACCCCCTCCCCATCCGCTGAACCCCCGCATTCACCCCTCCCCTATCCGCTGCACCCACTGAACCATCCCCTACACCCCCACCTCTCCAGCAACCGCAACACCTTCGGACCCACTACCCCACCCTCAGCACCCACCCCTCCACCACCCACTGCACCTCCGGACCTCCTACACCACCCGCTCCTCCACCACCTGCAGCCCCTCCCCATCCACCGCACCCCCACCCGCAGCGCCTCCAGGCCCCCTACCTCACCCGCAACACCTGCACCCTTTAACCCTGCAGCGCCTTCGGAACCCCTCCCTCATCCGCAACAGCCCCTCACCCGCCTCTCCCCCACCCACAGCACCTCACCTCTCCCACACTCCCGGACCACCTCCACCATCCGCTGCACCCCCGCACCCACCCGCGCACACACCCCTCCACCACCTGCAGCACCTCCAGACCCCCTCCCCCATCCACCGCAAATCCACACACCTGTCCCTCCACCACCCGTGGCACCCCCACCAACAGCACCTACGGACCCCACACCTCAACACACACGGACCCTCCCTCCTCCGGACCCCTAACCCCATTCACTGCACCCCCCCTCTCCCACCCGCAACGCCTCCACACCTCCTACCCACCCGCCACACCCTTTCCCACCCGCAGTACCTCTGGAACCCCTCCCCCATCCAGCCCAGCATCTGCCCCTCCCCCACCTGCCCCTCCCCCACACACAACGCCCCCCCGGCCCCCTCCCCCGGTACCCACCCGCGGCGCCTCCAGAGTCGACCCCCTATGCCACCCGCCCCTCCACCACCTACATCACCTCCGGACCCCCTCCCCCTTCCGCCACACCCCGCATCTGGCTCTCCCCCGCCCGCTGCACCTTTGGATCCCCTACCCCACCCACGCAGCAGGCCCTTCCCAATCCGCATCGCCTACACCATTCGCAACAGCACCGCACCCGCCACTCCCCCACCCACGTTACCCCCGCATCCACCCCTCCCCCACCCCCTGCACCCCCTGGTCACCTCCCCCATCCACTGCACACCCGCACCCACCCCTTCCCCATCTGCAGCGCCTTCGGAACCCCTCCTCCATCCGAAACAGCCCTGCAGCTGCCATCCCCCACCTGCGACACCCCTGCTCCTACCCCACCCACAGCGCCTTCATACCCCCTCCCCCATCCGCGGTCCGCACTCCCCAAACCCCTTACTGTTGCAAGGGACTACGCCCCCTTCATCATTGGACGCCCTTTCATTGTGCAATATTCAAACACTAACAAAACTAGGAATGCAGGTAATACTCCATATATTGAACCCCAGAAAGGCGTGCAGGGGTTAAGGGGGCGTAGCCCCTTCCGACGGTGTGAAGAGCGCCCGTAGGGCGCGATGAAGCACCTAGTAAAGGGATAATTGATCAAATGAATTAATAGTACGTTACTATAAAATAATAAAATCTAAGCTATATAGATAGAAGTTGATGAAATACAAATGATTAGTAATTAGTGTATTCCTGGGAGACAATTAAATGGTGTGGGAGTATGGTCGGTAGATGTGGTTGATGGGAAAGTGGTTAGGGTAAAAGAATAAAAGTGAAGGCGTGAGAAGAAAAGATGTATAGGAATAGTCAGGTAAGGAACTGGTATTGGTACAGGATTCTTGTTTACACAACACTACTGTAGCTATCCAGATCCAGAACATTCAAGCAGCTGTAGACAACTTACATTTGCAAGACTTCCAAAGCTAATTCAGCACTCAGCATCTCAGACACAGTGAGTGAGCTCATTATTAAGAGTGGTGAGTGCAGGGAAGCATAGAGCGTTGCAGTTATAATCATATAGGCATGTCTGCTGACAATATAAGGACATTGGGGTCAAGCTAGGTATAGTACAAAGTATGTGCAGTGCAGTGCCCCCCCCCTCCCGTGTTCTCCCGCAACCACTGTCACATATCCCCTTTGTGTTCTGCTCAAGCTACTGTCACACACACACTGCCCTCTGTGTTCTGAGAGATGGTAGCAATGGTGGCGCTGTACGCAGTGGAGCGCATGTGATAAGTCACACTGCACATGTGCCGCGATGGTCTTGCAATGGCGGTCACAGAGAGGATTTATTTGCAAAGTGATTGCTAGTAAGGGACTTTGGGCGGGATGTAATGAAGTCTCAGTTCAGCACAAGACATGATTTCCGGCAATCTCAGACTTTGTTACACCCCAGCCTTTGTGTGGGAGGTAACGGGGATTGGCAACTAATGAGCATTTCTGGGGTGCAGTTGCAGTGGCTCCGGCGCATTACTTCCAACGACCATGCTATGCAACCATAGGGCTACACAATACAAATCCTGACGCCTGCGACACTAGCATATTTTCACAGAGCCACTACATACAGATTGCAGCTGAATCAGGCCCTATGTGTAGGTAGAAAATATTATAGAAATCTTGTCATATTCCTAAGCAGTTTGTCAAGTTGAATATGAAAGAATAAACATTATTAGTCATTAACCTTCGGTTCATTTTGCATCAATGAATTATTTTTATTTGCCCAAGAAAATACTCTACAGAGATTGAGCAATTATAAAAAAAATCTCAGAAGCTGCAGTAACATCTCCCATTGCACTCAGCCCTATGAACTCCATGTTATAGCATACAGTAAGCAGTTTATTAATAAAATATCTAATTTCTGTGAAATTTCAGTAATAGTACTCCAGAGAAAAGCTTCAGCCACAACTCCCCAGTAACATATATGCTTTCAAGATTCATTATACTCACTTGCCACAAGCAGTAGCAAATTCTGTACTTCCATAGGAAAGTAAAGCGCACTAGAGAAGATGCGTCAAGAATCCTAATGGGAAATCTCAACCCCTCTGGCCTTAATATGCTTTCACTTCTGCTGAACTTTTAGCTGAATTAAACCTTAAGGGTCCTAATTAAGAAGACAGCTTTTTTAATATATCTGAGACAATTGTAGCACAATCAGGGACTCTAGTAGAGTCTGATGTAAGTCATTCCCACTTATGCGTAGTAAATTGTAGTAAGGGCCACTCCATATCGCTTACAAGGCCTAATTCAAGGTTCAATGCAAAACAACATTTTCCTCTAATGGTCAAAACCATGGGGGTAATTCCAAGTTGATCGCAGCAGGAAATTTTTTAGCAGTTGGGTAAAACCATGTGCACTGCAGGGGGGGGCAGATATAACATGTGCAGAGAGAGTTAGATTTGGGTGGGTTATTTTGTTTCTGTGCAGGGTAAATACTGGCTGCTTTATTTTTACACTGCAATTTAGATTGCAGATTGAACTCACCACACCCAAATCTAACTCTCTCTGCACATGTTATATCTGCCTCCCCTGCAGTGCACATGATTTTGCCCAACTGCTAAAAATATTCCTGCTGCGATCAACTTGGAATTACACCCCATGTGCAGTGCAGGTTTTGCCCATTAGCGGAAAATGTTGTTTTGCGATAAACCGTGAATTAGGCCCACAATTCCTTAAGTATAACAAAGTAGACATGCAGAGGGTGGTAGCAAACTATTGTAGCCCAAGTACCAAGTTGGGGTACAAGCATCCACATGTATTCCTATTTGTCGGTCTATGTGTTCCAGCTTCTTTTCCTTGTTCAAAATCTGTGTTGACGATGCATGCGCTAAATAACAATCAAATTTAAAAAAATACATACCTTTGCCCTCCTAAGGAAAAAAAAAACAATTTACAGCACTAGTGCTGCCAACCTAGACTGTTATCAGCAAAACCAGTACCAAAAGGCTTGCATTTTCTGTGAAAATGGCACTGCTAGCACTAATACTGTGCCAACCAGCACAAGGCCAGTCAGTACTGTGCTGTATTTCCTTGGGGGACTAGGCCCACAGCCCCTGCTGAAAGCACTAGAACTATTCCACACCCCTGGTGCTGTAGGTGTGTGTGTGGGGGTTAATCGGAGCTGTAGGTGGGGGGGGTGGAGGGGGGTTAATCGTAACAACTAAAAGTATATTGTAGCATTTTCCCATGTTGCTCTACTGATCACAGCATGCCCTAGTTACCTTAAAGTGTTTGGTTATGCTGGTGCTGGTAGTACTGCAAGTGCAAGCATACCCAATGGGACCTGTATTATTTTATTAAAAATACCCGCTCCGTTCACACATGCACATATACGCATATGCGCACACACAACCATCATTCGCCAATTTTTTCTGTCCACCTCATTGGTAGTGGTGGTAATGGGATACTCTTCCTTGATTCCTGAAAGTAATCCAATGGATAAAAATAGGATTTTGGTTACCTACCGGTTTATTCTTTTCTCGTAGTCAGTGGAGGATGCTGGGGTCCACATTAGTACCATGGGGTATAGACAGGTCCACCAGGAGCCATTGGCACTTTAAGAGTTTGAGAGTGTGGGCTGGCTCCTCACTCTATGCCCCTCCTAACAGACTCAGTCTAGAAACTGTGCCCGAGGAGACGGACATCTTCGAGAGAAAGATTTAACACAGATTGTGGCGAGATTCACACCATCTCACACATACAAGGCACATCAAACCTCAGCAACTGCTGAAACATTACTTCCCAAGTAACAATACAGCACATAACTAAACCAAGTAATTGTAAGGAGAAATTTACCCAAAGGTAATTTCACTCCTGGCGCTAGATGAGGGGGTTCACCACAGCTGCTATTATACACAAAGGGGTTGGTCAGACCCCGAACAGCAATTAAAACACCAAAAAAAGAAAGTATTAGCGCTTGTAGGTCACAAATGAGAAGATAGGTCACAATGAATCACAATTTAATAAAACATGTTAAAAACTGCGTGCTAAGCACATATAAATGAAAAAACAATAATACATAAAGTGAGTAGTGCTCCTCCCGATTGTAAGGTTTTTATGGAAGAAAAGTTCAGAAAACCTGTTCCGATAATTAGTCCCCTTGGACTCTGAGAGCCCATGCAAATCACAACTGTGAATAATAGTTACCACCAGCGTCTCTCAAGGTTTTTAAGTGGAACTGCGTCCACATGTGGCTTTTCCTCGATTGGTGATGAAATGGAGCTTCCACGGTGTGAAAGGTACTCTCTTTATAAAAAGTCCAAATGCTGTTACTTGGTGGGGACTTGGTCCAGGTGAAGGTCTTCCAGTAGACAGGGAGTGGGCACAAAGCGGCAGGACTCACCAACGCGTTTCGTTGCATTTGGGCAACTTTTTCAAGGTTCTTACAGTCCTGCTGATGGTGGTTTATAAACCCTCTCAATATGGTTGCTCCTTTGCATATGTGATTGACTGTGACCATCTATTATCATGTGACCAAATAATGACAGACACTAGGGGTTAAAATAATACTTATTAAAAAGTCAAAACATATGTTTGTTAAATGAATAATTTTTCATAGTATATCTCAAAAGATATTTAGTATAATCTGGTCACATGACCGCTGTTTGCACATATCTAGTTTGGGCAATTTCAAAAACATGGAATGGTACTCCTCATATAATGTTCTAACATAATAGGGAAAGGAACTGGAATGTGCTCCACAGGATGAAATATTCCTCATAGTGGTGAACACTCCCTCTCCTCAGTTACAAAACAGAGGTAGAAACCAGCTGGGCCAAATCAGGGACCAGGTTGTGTCTAGATTACCAGTTCATGTGTGCAAGGGAAGTGACGTAGCTCTTGTTATACCGATCTCACGTCACTGGAACATCAACCAATGCTGCACTGCAGTAGGGTTGCCAGGGTGACGCGCTGACAACAACCAGTGCGCCCCAGTGTGATTGCCATGGCGACGCGCTGGCTACGGACAACGCGTCACTCTCCTGCATGCAAGTACAAGGGGGGAGCGGCGCGGCATCAGCACGTCGATGTCGCGTCACTCCTCCATGTCAGTCCCCCAGTACGGTGCGTGAATAGGCACAATCAGTTGCTATAGCAATACATATACTTATGTAACTCTTGGGCAGCTCACCCCCGCAAGTGGTACTTTAGAATCACATACAATGTATCTATCTTAAAACGACCTGAAGTGTTACACTAGTAAGAATATAGTTCTAATAGAATGATTAGTATCTATTTCTCAAGACTTAGTACAAATCTGTGTACATAAAGGCAGCAAAAAAAAAAAAAAAAGTATAATATTTAATAATAAATAAATAAGCAAAAAAATCTATATTCAAATATACTCTATACTAGTACAACTCATTAGTAGTATATAGAAGAGAGCAGGAGATGGAATAATTTGTCACACCCATAAAAGAAGAGATCAGATTATCCAAAGAGACAGGATTCATAATACTGGATTGAGTTCAACTGCCTCATTCAATCCAGATGGATAAATAGTATTTAGCCTAAACATCCAGTATAATTCCTGTTTACAGAGAGTTTTGTAGCGGTCCCCACCCCTCTTGGTCACCCCTATAGACTCAATTGCCACCAAACTAAGAGAGCTAGGGTCACCACCGTGATTACCTCTAAAGTGTCTTGACACACTATGTGCAGGAAATTTATTAATGATGTTACAGCGGTGTTCCATAAAGCAAACTTTTATACTTCTGGTAGTTCGTCCCACATATCTGTGGTTACAACTACAAGAGAGAAGGTATACAACATAGTTGGTATCACAATTCATAAAGCTTGTTATTACATGTTCCTCTCCCTTCCCGACATGAATATGGGTAGTTTTCCTAGGGATATGTTTACATGTGGTGCATCTAGTGGCTCCACAGCAGTAAAAGCCTGGTGGTCTTGATAGTAGCCAGGTTTCCTGTATATTTGTCTTCTCTATTATTGCAGATGTATTTTTCATGAAACTAGGTGCGAGGATGCTTTTGAGTGAAGGTTTTTTTCTGAAAATAAATTTTGGTCTCATTGGTATATGGCCCCTAAGAACAGCATCCTGATTCAAAATCCCAGAGTTCTTACAAATAATTTTTTTAACGAGCGTGCTGTCCCTATTATATGTGGATATAAAAGCTAAATCGCTGTCTTGAGCATATGGATGATCGGCTTCAATCCTATCTGATTTCCTTGATGATTTTTTGGAGTTCTTTGGGGCCAGTAGAGTATCTCTATCTAGGGTAGCTACTTCCCTAATAGCTCTTTTTAAGGGAGACTGAGGATACCCTCTAGTAACAAATGATTCCATCATGGATTCTGCTTGTTCCATGCATTTGGTACTATCAGTACAAATGCGTCTTAAGCGCAAAAATTGCCCCCTGGGGATATTCCTCTTCCATGGGGGAAGTGGGCACTCTGGTAGTGCAGGTAGGAGTTGGTAGCAACCTCCTTGTTATAATTGGAGGTGAGGATTTTCCCTTCTCTGGCTTCTAGGGTTATATCCAGGAAGTTAACAGTGAAAGGGTGATAGGAGTGAGTGAATTTAAGATTAAAGTGATTAGCATTGAGACTAGAGACAAAGTGTTGTGCTGATGTCAGTCCCTATCCCAAATAATAAAAAGATCATCTATATAGCGGCCATAGAGGACCAGGTTCGCGCCAAATCTGCCGCCCCACACATGGACATCCTCGAAGACACCGATGTATAGGTTGGCGTAATTCGGCGCAAACCTGGTCCCCATGGCCATACCCATCACCTGTAAGTAAAACGTGTCCATGAAAAGAAAATAATTGTGTTGTAGAATGAAAGAAATTGCATCTAACAAAAATTCCCCGTGTCTCTCTGAGAGGTCACCATCTGCTCGTAATCTGGTTGCTATCGCATCACGGCCGAGATCATGAGGGATGTTAGTATATAAACTTTGTACATCTAAGGTCATAAATGCATAAGTCTCCTTCCAAACAAATCCTTGTAGCAATTGAAGGAAATGGGTGGTGTCCTTGATATGTGACCTCAAAGTAGAGACACGGGGTTGAAGAAAGGAATCAACATAAAAGGATAGATTGGAAGATAAAGAACCTATTCCGGAGATAATAGGAAGCCCAGGAGGTGAGTTAAGTGACTTGTGTATTTTTGGGAGGTGATAATAAATAGGAACTGTGGGGTGCTTAATAAACAAAAAAATTAGATTCCTCCCTGGAGATAACCCCATCCGCCAGGGCGTCGTCTAGCATATGTTGTAATTCTTTCAAAAAAATTGACATCGGGTCGTTTTTTCATTGTTTATAGAATTCAATATTACTCAATTGTCTATTGGCCACAATGATATAGTCCCTCCTATCCTGCACCACCAGACCCCCCCCCCCTTTATCAGCCTCCCTAAAAACTAGAGAAGTATCCTTAGTGAGGTCTCTTAAGGCTTTACGCTCCCATTTGTTAAGATTCATTTTGGTTTTCTTATTTTTTGACTTTCCTTGTTGGCACATATTCCTCAAATCACCTAGTGTAGTTTTGTAGAAGCTTTCTATCATGGTGCTTTTATATATAAGGGGATAGAACTCAGACTTGCGTCTAAACGCACTCCTATTTATATCGAACACCTTATTAGGAACCTTCATTGTTGAACTAGAGTTTTCATCCAATAGATTTGTAAAATATTAAGAGCAGGATCATCCCCAGAGTCGAGTGTAATAGCCAGTCCCTCCTCTTTGTGTCTGTGTAGATTTCGCTGTATAAAGTAGCGCTTTCTACATAGTGTGTGAACAAATCTATTAGATAGATGTTTACATGTGGAGGGCTGCCTGTTATATTCTGTCTCAGTGCATTTCACAGACGCCGGTCATAGTTTCTGTCCAGTTTCTGAGTTTCTGTCTAGCTGCTTCCAGCCTTGATCCAGTGTCTGATCCAGTGTCTGATCCAGCTTCTTGCCTTGAAGCGTTCCTGTCCTGAAGTCCAGTGGCTTTGTCTATTCCTGATCCTGATTCGGTATCCTGTTCCTTGGTGTCCACTGCTCAGTCGTTGGAACTCTGCCTGTCCTCTGGTCCTGAGAGCCTGTGTCAGCTACATTGGGGGTTCCTGTCCGTTTGCCAGTATTTGTACCGGTTCCGTGAGTAGCGGCTTTGCCGCGTCTGTCGGCCAAGGCAGCTGTATTCTTTAGTTTCTAGTTACTGGTGTTTTGCAGAGGGTTCTGCATATGCTGTCACCGCCGGTACACAACAGTATTGTGTCGGCGTGTGGACAGCATTTCCTTTGTTGTTGTTAATCCTGGCGGCTGTGCCGCACATACTTTATTTAAGTTCTGTAGCGCCCCTAACTCTGTATTTCTGTCTTTAGTTAGAGGTTCCCCTTGTCATCACCCCATCTCAGTTTACGCCTTGTCTCCAACTAAGACCGGGGGGCATCGGAGTTGGGCAGACATAATCCGCCCTTCAAATGCGGCTGCCGTGGGCCCAAGAAACCATAGTCACGCAGGCGTAGGCTGACAACGAGGGTGAGACAATGGAGTCAGGTTTCCGTAGGGGTTTGCTGCTGAGCTCCGTATCTATTGCAGCTTTACGTTCCTGTACATGGGGCTCATCCGCCCAGTTCCAGGAGTACCAAGTACAGTGAACGTAACATTATCACCAGCCATACAACAAAAAAGAAACAAAGCTAAATAGTAGTTTTTTCTTTTTTGACCCAGTCCAGCCCTGTCTAGAATCCAGTCCTGTCTAGAGTCCAGTGTACAGAACCCAGTCCAGTGTGCAGAACCCAGTCCATTCTTGTCTTGTCAAGTTCAAAATCCAGTCCTGTCTAGAATCCAGTCCAGAATCCAGTCCTGTCTAGAATCCAGTCCAGAATCCAGTTCTGTCTAGAATCCAGTCCTGTCTAGAATCTTGTCTAGAATCTTGTCTAGAATCTTGTCTGGTTTGAAATCCTCCTATGCCTACTATGCAAGCCCTGCAGGCATCTCTCTCAGCCCTGAACTCTGCTTTCAGTGTTTTGAAACCTGAGCGGCTAGAAGTTTTGCAGCAATCCTTAAAGCAACTGCAAAACCTTCTGACCAAAATTTTGCTTATCTTGCCAGAAGTCGTTGAGAGTTCATATATCTCTAAAGAGACTCTTGTTCACCGTATGGTGACAAGAGAATCCTCAGGTTTAATTGGAGAGAAAACGTTTAAAAGTTTTCTGTGGCCCAGGCTCTCAGAAGAGGAGCATCTGCGTCGCAGAAACTTAAATTTATGCCTATATTGTGGGGGTTTAGGCCACTATCTGCAGACCTGTGAGTTGCGCAAGCCAAAGTGTGGCGACAAGTCCTGCCCTCTGGCCAAGTTGAGTCAGGATTCAAGACCTACTCCTGTCTCTACTGTGGCAGAGGTACTTGTCACAAAACCCACACTAAAAAGCACTCTGTCCTATAATTGGGGTCCTTGGGCTAGGGAGCCCCAGTATAAATTCAGGAACCAAAGGAGAATGTTTCTCTCCTCTCTTGACTTTCCTGTTGAATCAGAGTTGCAAACCCCGGTAGTGGAAGCCCGGGGTCCTGGAGCGGTACCCAATGCCCGGGGTCCTGGAGCAGTACCCGATGCCCGGGGTCCTGGAGCGGTACCCGATGCCCGGGGTCCTGGAGCAGTACCCGATGCCCGGGGTCCTGGAGCGGTGCCCGGGGTCCTGGAGCGGTACCCGATGCCCGGAGTCCTGGAGCGGTACCCGATGCCCAGAGTCCTGGAACAGTACCCGATGCCCAGAGTCCTGGAGCGGTACCCGATGCTCTGGGTCATAGAGGGACATCGGATATAATAGCTCAGGTGTCAATACCAGAAGGGGTCTCAGAAGCTGTTACCCCAGGTAGGGACTTGGCAAGCGCACCCCCAGAAAGGGTGTCTAAAACCATAGTTCTAGAAGGGAACTCGAGAAGCAAAACCCCAGAAGGGATCTTTGAAGTAATATCCCCAAGTGGGGTCTCGAGAGACACAGCCCCAGAGAAGGGTCTAGAGGTCGCTTCCCCAGGAAAGGACTCAAGAGGCATAGCGTTAGTGGAGGTTCTGAAGGTTATAGCTTCAGCAAAAGTCCCGGAGGTCATAGTCCCGGGAGAAGTTTCGATAATTATCGACTCAGAGAGGGAGGCTGACGGCCCGGTCCCAGAGAGGGAGGCTGACGGCCCGGTCCCAGAGAGGGAGGCTGACGGCCCGGTCCCAGAGAGGGAGGCTGACGGCCCGGTCCCAGAGAGGGAGGCTGCTGACGGCCCGGTCCCAGAGAGGGAGGCTGACGGCCTGGTCCCAGAGAGGGAGGCTGACGGTCCGGTCCCAGTAAAAGAATCCGAGGTGCTGACCCCAGCGGGGTTCCCGAAGGCCACTGCCCCAGCGGGGTTCCCGAAGGCCACTGCCCCAGGTGGGGTTCCCGAAGGCCACTGCCCCAGGTGGGGTTCCGAGGGCCACTGCCCCAGGTGGGGTTCAGAAAGTCACTGCCCCTGGTGGGGTTCAGAAAGTCTCAGCCTCGAGGAAGGTCTATAATGACCTGGTCACAGTGAAGCACTCCAGCCAGTCAGCACAAAAATCACAGTCTATTACCATTGCTGCTGGATGTGCTTTCCTGTCTTCTCCCCACAGGAATTCTCCTAAAGTTTCAGTACCTAGGGGAATGGAACCAATCTATGGTCTGTTCTCAGATTCTAAAACTGATGAGATTTCTTATGTGCCTGTGCAGTCTAGTAGGAAAGGGAAAAATCATCTGACTGCTCGACCTATATGTTTTGAAGAGTTTTTTGAGCCAGAGATGTCTTCCTTTCCTGGTGTCTTCAAGCAGGCACAGGGGAAAAAGTTGAAGAAAAGAAAAGATATATTGCTGATTCTTGCCTTGTTGTGAAAAAGAAAAATACGATTTTTTCCCCTTGTCTTGTGTCCAGTGGCCACCGTCAAGGGGGGGGGGGGGGGGGGGGCACTGTTACAAGCTGTTGCCACAGCTTGTTTCTGTTTCTTATCTTTGGCTGTTTGTTCCAGTGTCAGGTCTATAAATGTATACCTTGTTTTGGAAAACCTGAATTTTGGGGTCTGTTGACCCCTCCTCAAGGGGGGGGGGGGTACTGTTATGAGCCACGGCAGTGGCTCATTCCTGTTTTGCATTTTGGTTATGTATTTTATGTTATACTTCTGTTTCTGTTCCCCGTGAGTGTCATGGGGTGTCTGGAGCCCACCCTTAAGGAGAGGGTACTGTTATGAACCACAGGTAGTGGTTCATTCCTGTTTTCCGTTTATGTATTTTATGTGTTAGTTCTCTTGCAGGCCAGGATTTCCCTTTGCTCTGGTTTAGAAGACTCTTGTTTGCTGCCGGTGGTGAGTCTGTGTAATTGCAGCCTGTTTCCATGTGTTCAGCCTCACCTGTCTGTTAATTGCACCTGTCAGTTGGGCAGCAGGGCAGCTGCACAACATAATTAATTAGGTTCTCTGCAGCTATTGGAGGGCTGCCTGTTATATTCTGTCTCAGTGCATTTCACAGACGCCGGTGATAGTTTCTGTCCAGTTTCTGAGCTTCTGTCTAGCAGTTTCTGTCTAGCTGCTTCAAGCCTTGATCCAGTGTCTGATCCAGTGTCTGAGCCAGTGTCTGATCCAGTGTCTGATCCAGCTTCTTGCCTTGAAGCGTTCCTGTCCTGAAGTCCAGTGGCTTTGTCCATTCCTGATCCTGATTCGGTATCCTGTTCCTTGGTGTACACTGCTCAGTCGTTGGAACTCTGCCTGTCCTCTGGTCCTGAGAGCCTGTGTCAGCTACATTGGGGGTTCCTGTCCGTTTGCCAGTATTTGTACCGGTTCCATGAGTAGCGGCTTTGCCACGTCCGTCGGTCAAGGCCGCTGTATTCTTTAGTTTCTAGTTACTGGTGTTTTGCAGAGGGTTCTGCATATGCTGTCACCGCCGGTACACAACAATATTGTGTCGGCGTGTGGACAGCATTTCCTTTGTTGTTGTTTATCCTGGCGGCTGTGCCGCACATACTTTATTTAAGTTCTGTAGTGCCTCTAACTCTGTATTTCTGTCTTTAGTTAGAGGTTCCCCTTGTCATCACCCCATCTCAGTTTACGCCTTGTCTCCAACTAAGACCGGGGGGCATCGGAGTTGGGCAGACATAATCCGCCCTTCAAACACGGCTGCCGTGGGCCCAAGAAACCATAGTCACGCAGGCTGACAACGAGGGTGAGACAACGGAGTCAGGTTTCCGTAGGGGTTGCTGCTGAGCTCCGTATCTATTGCAGCTTTACGTTCCTGTACTTGGGGCTCATCCGCCCAGTTCCAGGAGTACCAAGTACAGTGAACGTAACAATGGGTATGTACCAAAACTCCCAGAATAGGAGGGAGAGTGCGGAGGCTCCTACAAAACTGATTGACTGAACTTCAGATCATCAGAGGCCAAAGTATCGAACTTGTAAAACTTGCAAACGTGTTCGACCCCGACCAAGTTGCAGCTCGGCAAAGTTGCAATGCCGTGACACCCCGGGCAGCCGCCCAGGAAGACCCCACCTTACGAGTAGAGTGGGCCTTAACAAATTTTGGACACTGCAATCCTGCCGTAGAATAAGCATGCTGGATTGTGAACCTAATCCAGCGAGAGATCGTCTGCTTAGAAGCAGGACACCCAATTTTCTTGGGATCATATTGTTAGGTGCCGCGGTCCACGGCGCCGCTCGGTCTGTTTCCGAGCGACGCTCACCACACCTCCTTCCCTGCCCGCCCGGCGCCTAGCAACGCTGGGATGCCGTGCGCGCTGAGCCGCCGGGTCCCTAGCAACGCTGGGACGCCGTGCGCGCTTAGCCGCCGGGTCCCTAGCAACGCTAGGATGCCATGCGCGCTTAGCCGCCGGACCCTTAGCAACGGGGACTCCACTGACTACCGCGTTCCCCGTTGCTTCCTGCCAATCATTACACCTGTTAGCTCTGGTCGTGCAGCAGGGCAGCTGCACGAGATTACTAATCAGGCTTCGCTGCAGCTATTGGAGGGTTCCCTGTTAAATTCTCCCTCACTACCTGGCACAGACGCCGGTGATAGCTTCCTGTATGCTGTTCCTGCCTGGTAACATCTGTTCCTGGTTTAGCTGTATCTGGTCGATCCTGCTCCCTGTGCTCCCGTGTCCTGGAGTTCTGAAGCCGGTCCTGGGAATCCTTCCTGTCCAAAACGAACCTGTTGCAGTCATCCGTGGGTTCTCGTTACTTGGGGTTCTCTCCCGGTTTGTGAGTAGCGGCTTCTGCCGCGAGTTGCGGCCTAGGCCGCTTAATCCTTGTATTACCTTTGTGTTGGTGGTTTTTGCGGAGGTTTCCGCTTTTCACTGTCCTCCCCAGAACTCAGCGGTGCCGTGTGGGGGAACGGACAGTGGTATCTTTTGTTGTTCTTTGCCGCACATATATTTAGTTTAAGGGTAGTTAGTAGCCCCTAGCTATTGTTTGTTTTAGTTAGAGGTCCCCTTGTTATTATCCTGTCTCGGTTCACGCTTTGTCTCACGCTAAGACCTGGGGGCATCGGAGTTGGGCAGACCTAATCCGCCCTTCAAACGCGGCTGCCGTGGGCCCAAGAAACCATAGTCACTCAGGCGTGAATTGACCACACGGGTAAGACAACGGAGGTAGGGTGCTAGGGGCTATTCTCGTACCACTCCTTAGTTCAGCGTCGCGTCCTGGTGCTCTGAACTCACCTCGCAACATCTCTCCAGTTCTGAGCATCAGGAACGTAACACATATAGGACAAACAGAGAGTCCGATTTTCTGTGATGAGAAGTTCTCTTCACAGATATATTCAGAGCCCTCACAACACCCAAGGACTTTGATGTAATTGAGGAGTCAGAAGCCACTGGCACCACAATAGGATGGTTGATATGAAATGCTGACACAACCTTCGGAAGAAACTGCTGACGTGTCCGGAGCTCAGCTCTATCTTCGTGGAAGATCAAGTAAGGGCTTCTACAGGATAAAGCCCCCAATTCGGACACACGTCTAGCAGAAGCTAAGGCCAACAATGTGACAGCCTTCCATGTAAGAAATTTAACCTCAACCTCCTGTAGAGGCTCAAACCAATCCGACTGGAGGAACTGCAACACCACATTAAGGTCCCAAGGCGCCGTAGGTGGTACAAAGGGAGGTTGGATGTGCAGAACTCCCTTCAAAAAAGTCTGAACCACAGGGAGGGCAGCCAATTATTTCTGGAGGAAAATGGATAGGGACGAAATCTGGACCTTCACAGATCCCAACCTCAGGCCCATATCCACACCTGCTTGCAGGAAGAGGAGAAAAAAGTCTGAGTTGAAACTCCACCGTAGGAAACTTCTTGGATTCACACGAAGAGACATATTTCTTCCAAATACGATGGTAATGTTTAGACGTTACCCCTTTCCTAGCCTGTATCAGGGTAGGAATGACCTTCTTCAGAATGACCCCCCGAGCAAGTATCAGGCGCTCAACTTCAGAATCTAACCGTGAATTTTGAGAAAGCGGTTGTGAGAACAATGGACTGCAGCAGCTTCTCCTTGGACGATGCCTTTATCAGCAGATCATCCAGATATGGAATGATGTTCACCCTTTGTTTGCGGAGGAGAACCATCATCTCTGCCATCACCTTGGTAAACACCCTCAGTGCTGTTGAGTGGCCAAATGGCAGGGCCTGGAACTGGAAATGACAGTCCAGTAATGCGAAACGGAGATAAGCCTGATGTGGCAGCCAGATCGGAATGTGGAGGTACGCATCCTTGATATCCAGGTAAACCAGGAATTCCCCCTCTTCCAGACCTGATATCACTGCCCTGAGAGACTCCATCTTGAACTTGAACTCCTTTAGAAAGGGGTTCAATGATTTTAGGTTCAGAATGGGCCTGACCGAACCATCCGGTTTCGGTACCACGAAAAGGTTCGAATAGTAACCTGTGGTTTGCGAATGAGGAGGAACTGGCACAATGACCTGTACCTCCACCAACTTCTGGACAGCTCCTTGGAGGACAGTGCTGTCTGCCAGCAGAGCTGGCAAGCCTGATTTGAAAAAACGATGAGGAGGGAAACTTTGAAATTCCAGCCTGTATCCCTGGGATACAATATCTATCACCCAGGGATCCAGGTCAGACGATACCCAGACGTGACTGAATTGTCTGAGTCTCGCTCCCACTGGCTCCACCTCCAGGCCACGCGGTCCACCGTCATGCGGAGGACTTTGGTGTACCCGAAGCAGGCTTTTATTCCAGGGAACCTGCAGCGGCAGGTTTCTTGGACTTAACTCGACCTCCCCTAAAGAAGGTATTGGACGGTCTGGCCTTTCTAGGCTTGTTAGGCCGAAAGAACTGTGTTGCTGATGAAGATAAGGATTTCTTCGGAGCAGGTGCAGCTGAGGGAAGAAACGGAGACTTACCCGCTGTAGCCGTGGATATCCACGCATCTAAAGCTTCCCCAAAGAGAGCCTGACCTGTATAGGGTAGGGACTCCACACTCTTTCTGGATTCCGCGTAGGCCGACCAATGGCGCAGCCACAGTCCCCGAAGAGCTGAAACAGACATGGAAGAGATACCCGCAGCCATGGAACCCAGGTCTTTCATGGATTCTACCATAAAACCTGCTGAATCGTGAATGTTGCGTAAAAATAATTCAACATCACCCTTATCCATCGTATCCAAATCCTCAAGTAAGGTAGCCGACCACTTTACTATAGTCTTTGCAATCCATGCACTAGCAATAGTGGGACGTAATATGGCCCCTGAAGCAGTGTACATTGATTTAAGTGTGTTATCAATCTTTCGATCAGCCGGCTCCTTTAAGGCAGTAGATCCTGGAACAGGTAAACCACCTTCTTTGAGAGTCTGGACACAGATGCGTCAACAATCGGCGGGTTTTACCATTTTTTCCTATCCTCCTCAGGGAAAGGAAACGCCTCCTGCACCTTTTAGGGATCTGGAATTTTTTCTCTGGGTTTTCCCATGCTTTCTCAAATATAGCATTCAATTCCTTTGACGCAGGGAAGGTTAGCGAGGCTTTTTTATTTTCAGTGAAAAAAGCCTCCTCAACCTGCTCAGGTGTGGTATCATTAATATTCAACAAATCCCTAATAGCCTCTATCATCAATTGCACCCCCTTTGCAAGAGATGCAGACCCCCGCAACACATCCCCATCACCGTCTGTGGTGCCAGAATCGGAATCCGTGTCATCCTGTGTGACATGCACAAGTGCACGTTTGTGGGGGTATATATAGCGGAGCGTGCTGAGGTACCCTAAACAGGCCATACTGCCATAGAGTTCTGTAATACCTGAGTTGCAGATTCATTACTTGCAAACCTGTCAGAAATCTGAGAAATCCAAGATTTGATAGAGGAAAAACCACTCAGGTTCCCTTGCTGGTATCTGTGCTAAACCAGTGCTATCCTGATTACATGGAATGGGATCACCCTGGGAGGACAAATCCTCTGCAGCATATGACACAGTGTCCCTGGACATAGCTAAAGTAGACCACCAAACACTCCACACACACACAGGGGAGGGCCGACAGAGTCCCCCCCCCCACCCCCACCCCCCTAAGAATGGCAAGAGAGACACAGAGATTGGAGCCAACCCACACACCGCGCTTTTTTACCAAAGGGAGACCCCTTTTCAGTGCTGACTGTGTACCTTAATAGGATACACAGCCGTATTCGATTCTTCGGCTCTGCAAGGGGGTGGCGGCATGCTGCTGGAGCGAGCGGTCCCCTGTGGCGGAAAATGATCAGACCCCTCTGGAGCTCAGTGTCCAGTCAGCGGAGACAGTGGCTCAGACCCCGCAGGGTGGACACTGCTTTCCCCCCTCAGTCCCTCGCTGCAGGGAGGCTGTTGCCAGCAGCCTCCCTGTAAAATAATAAACTCTAAAAAAAAACTATTTTACCAGGAAAACTCAGGAGAGCTCCCCTAGCTGTGACCGGCTCCTCCGGGCACATTTTCTAAACTGAGTTTGGTAGGAGGGGCATAGAGGGAGGAGCCAGCCCACACTCTCAAACTCTTAAAGTGCCAATGGCTCCTGGTGGACCCGTCTATACCCCATGGTACTAATGTGGACCCCAGCATCCTCTAGGACGTAAGAGAAAACAAATAATCATAAAATGACAAGGTGATCCTTACAGAGCCACAAGCGAATGAGGCAGAGGCTGAGTATTACGTTTATTTGTACAGTGGGAACTTCCCATAATCTGAACACAGACAGGGACAGCAGATTTAACGAGTGATATTCTAGAATAAGAAATGGTGCTCTAGCCAATCAGCTCCTGTCCATTTATCATTTGTAACAAGTAATAACAAGAATATCACTCATTAAATCAGCCCCAGTGTAAAATCACCACTGTATATAGAAAACCGATCTTACACTACTAGCGTACCTTACTACAAATACTCACATATGTGTATGTGAGTATTTACATAGTAGTAAATTTTATGCAAAGTAGTAGTTTGAGCAGGGGCATCTTAAGAGAGAGGAGGTGACCCGCGTACAGCCTCCATTGCAGGCCCCTTCCTCCCTGGCAGCATGTAGACTCTGGCATAATGCCAGAGTCTACTGCACATGTGCAGGTCTCCGGAAATATGGCGCCTGCGCCTTGTTCCCAGGGACATCTCCAGTGTGCATGCGCAAATCACTCAGAAATGGCCGCAGCGGCCATTTTCCTAGTGATTTGTGTCCGCACTGCAGGGACGCCACCGTGGTACTCCGGAGGGGTAAGTATAATATATGAGTGCAGGGTGTGCGTTGTGGGTCCCCCTGGAGCTGGAACCAGTGGCCCATGCAAATGGCACATACTGCACCCATTATAGAAACGCCTATAAGTTCAAGTATGTGGACATACAACATATGATACGAGTTGGTGGGGATCTCTGTGTCAGATACTGTAGCTGGTAATGTACATTTTAAAAAGTGTAAATATATATACACATGTAAAGTATATAAGACAAAGGGAGAGATGTGTCAAAACTGGGAGAGAGTTAAAGGGAAGAGAGATAAAGCAGCAAATGATCACCTTCTAACTGCTATGTTACTGGCTGTGTCTGAAAAATGCCAGAAGCTGGTTGCTTGGTACTTTATTTCTCTCCACTTTATCGCTCTCCAAGGCTTGACACATTGCCCACAAAGTGATACTACATTCCAGTTTTAATAAATCAAAGAAGAACAGCCTGATTTACGTCTTTCAGCTAAATGGAGAGGTAAAAGTGCCAGATCACTTACAGAATAAGGTATCTTATTTATTTATTAAAGATAGTGATAAAGACGAAGGGGGAGGGAATCCTTAATGATTATCCAAATAATGACAGCATAGTAATTGGGTCTGCTTTGAATAGAAAATTCTCGCCCTGCTTACTGTTTCTAAGTCGATTGGTGGTTATGAGCAGATAAAGTCCTGGGATTTTTCAGTCATGAAGCTTCCAGCGAGGAGACAAGTGTTTGGAACTCAGTTTACTGCACACTCCTTGTATGGTAGCCTGGACGGTTCAGCTTGGGTCTGTCTTCAGAGAAGCACCGCAACCTCAGGGTCTGACTCAGAAATGTATGCAAGGTTGATGTTGTCTGATGTGGAACAATTTTTTTGCCACTTTGAATGTGTATAGGTCACATTGCACATGAGTGATGGCGATGGCAGTGAGGATTTATTCATAAAGTGAGTGACAGGCAGGGGACATTTGTGTGAGGTAACGGGGGAGCGGCAACTCAAACGCAGGCGTGTCGTGACCATTTCAGGGATGTCACAGCTTGCCAGAGTGATCCCATATGGCTTTTTACTGACATCAGCAGTCTCTTCCAATTGTTTGCATTTTGTAACGAATTTGCACAATAGCTTTGCAGGTGGTTTATGACCTGTACATTATTCCTTTCTTTATATAATTAAACTCTGTCTTTTCTACAAATTGTATTGTGATACTTAATAGTGTTACATCCCTTTTATATTTACTGTTGAACGTTTTATGCTGTACATTTCCAGGAGTTATATTAAGTTACAACTTAATTGACAACTTTGGTCCTGATGTTATAATTTTTTAATTGGACGTACACTGCTATCAAGAAACCTGTGTGGAATAAAATGTGTCTATTCGCCAGTATGCCATGTTGTACACATCTTTTGATGTGACTGCCTCTATGAGGGGAATCCAATTAGCTGTGAACAACTCCCGCCGTGAGTAATTGCAGCTGTATATGAGCAAAAATATGTTTGAGTCCAGCATTAGATGGGGCCATGACGGGTATGGGTCATTAGGTCGACAATATTTAGGTCGACATTCATTAGGTCGACCACTGTTGGTCGACATCCATTAGATCGAGATGGTCACTAGGTCGACATGAAAAAGGTCGACATGAGGTTTTTTACTTTTTTGGGTGTAGTTTTCTTCGTAAAGTGATGGGAAACCCGAATTAGTGCACCGTGTTCACTCGCCATGCTTCGGCAAGGTTCCGCGCTCTGCTACCGCTGCACTTGGCACAGGTTACTATTCCCAATCGTAGTCCACGTGGATCATAAAGTATGAAAAAGTAAAAAAAAATTAATGATTTTTTTTTTTTTAAAAACTCATGTTGACTTTATTCCATGTCGACCTTCTGACTGTGTCTACTTAATGCATGTCGACCAATAGTGGTCGACCTAATGACTGTCGACCTAAGTCTTGTCGACCTAATGACCGTAATCCGCCATGACGGTGGTGAGTTCACACCTCCCGCGAGCTGTTTGCAGTTAACAGGATACCCCCTATGTGTGCGCCTTGTTTGCTAATAATGTTCACCTTTCGGGCAGACGTACACCTATTCTATTCTAGGTGGTACAGATACCCCTCCAAATAGACATACAACTCTGCATAGTTGAAATTGCCTACGCAAGAACACCTGTTACAACTTACAACCCAATTACACCTCTTCAAGTGTCAATATGATCAATATGGGTTGGACTCGGCGTCACCTGTACTTGCTTGTGCCCGTTTCCTGATCATTTGCAGCGCGACTTCACACAAATTATACTCCCTAAATGGGCAAAAGTTCAACTATACATCAGCCCCTTTGTTGCAATTGCATACATGAAGTAGTTGCAACATCTCCATGTATGTTTGGTTTATTTGTCCTATTGACTTAACCACTTGCCTGGCAAAGTTGCATCATATGTGACCACACCAGCTAGTGCATTATCTGACCTGGTCGTAAACGATGTGACCAGTCAGATACACAGTGTGTGCGAGTGCCGATCGGTCAGCACAGCAGGACCTTCCCACCCGGCGGCTGCAGATATTAGTAGCCGCTGGGGAAATATAAATTAGCCCCCTACTCCCCCCAGTGTGTACCTGATATCTGCCGCTCGCAAAATCAAAGTAGCAATGGTCGTGATGTCACCGATGTCCAAATGGTGACAATCCGATGTTCCAATGTTTGGGGGGATGACGACGATTTTTTACAAATATTTAAAGAATTCTTCTTTCTTTTAAATGAAATAATTTCGGATATATTTAAATGCATGTTCTTCACCTAATTCACTCATTAAAAAACTATTTCTGAGCATTTATTCAGGAAAACATTTCTCTGTTAAGTGGTTACATTTTATTGCAGAATATGGCATAAGGGAGTGCAAGTCCAGGTGGGCAGAGGTGGGGGGTCATACTTATTGCCCAGGTGCAGGTTGATCTCTGCCCCGGGACATCTATTGCCCCCCCTTTGCAGAAAATTATTTGTTTTTAAGGAGGGTGCATGGATGTGTCTCACCTTCCTCATCGACAAGGGGGATGCATTTAATTTGCCGGCTGTCAGGGGCCAGCCGGGAATGCTTCCAGCTGGAAACCCCATGCAACAGGACTATTCCCACTTGTGGGTGTCCAGGAGGTAAGTGTGGGGCTGAAAAAAACTGTGAGAAAAGACTGAGAGACACGAGGAGAAGGTTAGGAGAGGGGATTAGAGACTGAGATACACAATGGGAAACAGTGTAATGGGTGGGTAGGTGGAATAAGAGACACGGCAGAAGGCTGATATTCACAGGTGGGTAGACTGAGATACACGGGGATGAGGAGGATGTGAGACATGGGGCGGTGAGTGTTGCTGAGAGACATAGTGGGGGGGGATGACTGAGAAGTGGGGAGGGGGCTGAGAGAGACAGGGGAGGCTAAGAGAAGTGTGTGTGTGTGTGTGTGTGTGTGTGTGTGTGTGTGTGTGTGTGTGTGTGTGTGTGTGTGTGGGGGGGTGATGGGGCTGAGAGACATATGTGAGATGAGTGCTTGGCTGGAGAGACACAGGGAGGGGGATGAGGCTAGAGACACAGGAATGGTGCTGGGTAGACACAGCTGAAGATGAGACTGGAGCGATACAAGTGAGGTGTGAGGGTGGAGATAAGGGGATAAGGCTGGAGAGAGATTGGGGATGAGCCAATGGCCGACCAACCTGTATCTAATGGGAAGGGATGGGGCCCCAAAAACATGAGTGTACCAGGCCCCAAGATTTCTGTTGCCGGCCCTGTTTGTAGGCTGGCCACACCCCTAAGTATTGCCCCTATAACTGCATTCCCCTGGTTGGCCCTTCATGCCCCAGTTCGACACTGCTAGTATGGAGTAAAGGGGAGAACAAAGCAAACACAGAACATACATGTTTGTTTGCCATGTACTGCTGTTGTACAGCTGCTGATATATCATATATAATATGCGCTGCTGATGCAGACACAGTTATTTAGTGATGTTAAAGACGACCTTATCGTTAGAAAAGCTGGATATAGTATTTTATAGGGGAGAAAATTATGTGAGTAGACATAAAATGTTCATTTTGCTGTTCAGTCAGAAAATCTATCTTATGATTTGTTTTGCCAAGCACACGACAGAGAGGAAGTATTGTCTCATAAGCAAAACAAGCGGCAGCATCCTGCTGAGACAAGTGTTCTGGCATTGGCACTGCACCATTATGTTTGCTGATGGGAATCAGACAAAAAAATAGCATCTTCCTGATACATGATTCAGTAACACATGGTGCTGAGAAATATCTGATGTGATAATACCACAGTTACTCGATGCTGCAAATTACATGGGCTGGATGTGGATTACAGTTCTCATAAATATGTTTTTCTCACATAAATCTTCGCTCTATGGGACATCTGAGCGAGGACATTGTATGAGGGGCCGTTCAAGTCAAAATTACAGCTTTCTAGATATAACATATAGCTAATTTTTGCTTTATGGATATGATGTATGCTGAGATGGATATGCCGTATGCTGAGATGGATATGCCGTATGCTGAGATGGATATGATGTATGCTGAGATGGATATGACGTGTACTGAGATGGATATGACATATGCCGAGATGGATATGATGTGTGCTGAGATGGATATGACGTATTCTGAGATGGATATGACATATGCCGAGATGGATATGACATATGCCAAGATGGATATGACATATGCCGAGATGGATATGATATGTGCTGAGATGGATATGACATATGCCGAGATGGATATGACGTATGCCAAGATGGATATGACGTATGCTGAGATGGATATGACGTATGCTGAGATAGATATGGGATATGACATATGCTGAGATGGATATGACATATGACAAGATGGATATGGACTATGCTGAGAAGGATATGACATATGGTGAGATGGATATGACATATGCCGAGATGGATATGACGTATGCCGAGATGGATATGACATATGGTGAGATGGATATGACATATGCTGAGATGGATATGACATATGCTGAGATGGATATGACATATGCTGAGATGGATATGACATCTGTTGAGATGAATATGATGTATGGTGAGATGGATATGACATATGCTGAGATGGATATGGATTATGCTGAAATGGATATGACATATGGTGAGATGGATATGACATATGGTGAGATGGATATGATGTATGGTGAGATGGATATGACATATGGTGAGATGGATATGACATATGGTGAGATGGATATGACATATGGTGAGATGGCTATGGATTATGCTGAAATGGATATGACATATGGTGAGATGGCTATGGATTATGCTGAAATGGATATGACATATGGTGAGATGGATATGACATATGGTGAGATGGCTATGGATTATGCTGAGATGGATATGACATATGCTGAGATGGATATGGATTATGCTGAAATGGATATAACATATGGTGAGATGGATATGACATATGGTGAGATGGATATGACATATGGTGAGATGGATATGACATATGGTGAGATGGATATAACATATGGTGAGATGGATATGACATATGGTGAGATGGATATAACATATGGTGAGATGGCTATGACATATGCTGAGATGGATATGACATATGGTGAGATGGCTATGGATTATGCTGAGATGGATATAACATATGGTGAGATGGATATGACATATGGTGAGATGGATATGACATATGGTGAGATGGATATGACATATGGTGAGATGGATATAACATATGGTGAGATGGATATGACATATGGTGAGATGGATATGACATATAGTGAGATGGATATGACATATGGTGAGATGGATATGACATATGGTGAAATGGATATGACATGGTGAGATGGCTATGGATTGTGCTGAGATGGATATAACATATGGTGAGATGGATATGACATATGGTGAGATGGATAGGACATATGGTGAGATGGATATGACATATGGTGAGATGGCTATGGATTGTGCTGAGATGGATATGACATATGGTGAGATGGATATAACATATGGTGAGATGGATATGACATATGGTGAGATGGATATGACATATGGTGAGATGGATATGACATATGGTGAGATGGCTATGACATATGGTGAGATGGCTATGGATTATGCTGAGATGGATATAACATATGGTGAGATGGATATGACATATGGTGAGATGGATATAACATATGGTGAGATGGATATGACATATGGTGAGATGGATATGACATATGGTGAGATGGATATGACATATGGTGAGATGGATATGACATATGGTGAGATGGATATAACATATGGTGAGATGGATATGACATATGGTGAGATGGGGATATGACATACACTGAGATGGCTATGGACTATGGTGAGATGTGGGGATATGACATACACTGAGAAAAGCACATGATGCAGCCAGCCAATCACAGCTCTCCTATATAAGCAGTGGTGCTGGCTGGGAGGAGGATCAGTATAGTGTGGAAGAGCTGTGAAGTGGATCTCTCTCTAGGTGGCATTGTCAGCAGCAGAGAAGTGTTACTGAGGCACATTGCAGAGCAGCTCATCTCCTGCCTCAGGCTGCCTGACCCCTTTCTAGGTACTGTACCATTGGGGTGTGTGCAGGGGGGAATGTCTGGTGACAAACACTACCCGAAGAGGGGCTGAGGGGGAGACCAGGGGTGCAGACACATGACACACAATGAGCAGCTAAGCATTTGCAGATCAGCTCAGCTAATAGTTGTGGTTTGCAGGGCAGAGTGTGGGAAAATGTAATGTGCAGCACTCACAGGAGGACAGACACTGAGTATAGGGGAGGGGGAAGCTGTATGCATGAGTGACAAGCTTCCAGTGCCAGCACTCATGGGTTGGGGAGACATCCGCAGGGCAGACTGGCCATCAGCCGAGGTACAGAAGCTGCCTTAGTTTCAGCAGTGGGATAGCATAGCGGTCTGCAGTAATAGCGGCCGTTGGAAGCTCCGCCCCTTGCCACGCCCCCTCATTGTAGATCAGGCTATGGTCTGGTAGAGGAAGTGGTTAACCTGCCCCAGTGTCTTGGCGCGATAACGATTTCTGCGCGCCATGTGATGTTGCAACAGCATACACAAAGCGCAGCAGCTGCAAGTGAGGTGAGTGGTGACTAGTGATCCTCCTGAGAGTGTCTGGCAGCGTTTAGACCTTGCTCATGTGGAAGGCAGGATAAGTTGTGGTGCAGCTGTCTGTGTCCCGCCCCTGAACTAAGGCAGAACACTCGTGCTGGCTCTGCTTAACATTCAGTGTCTGGCCCCAGACTGAGCCAGCCGATCATAGAGTGAGCTGCTGTGAGGTAAAAGCCCTGTCCTCCTCTGCCTGCTCAAGTGCCCATCGCCTGAGTCACTGGCTGGCTCCACGTGGTGTGTGCTGGCTCCCTCTGTAAGAAACAAACAGGAAAGCCAGGTACAATAGGGAGGAAGTGTACTGAGGATTGGAATAACGAGGGAGGGAGGGAGGGGGGGGGGGGGGGGGGGCTGTGTGTGTACAGAGGAATAGGGGGGGGGGGCTGTGTGTGTACAGAGGAATGGGGGGGGGGGGGGCTGTGTGTGTACAGAGGAATGGGGGGGGCTGTGTGTACAGAGGAATGGGGGGGGCTGTGTGTGTACAGAGGATTAGGTATGGTGGGCTGTGTGTGTGTATAGAGGAATAGGGAGGGGTGCTGTGTGTGTGTACAGAGAAATGGGGGGGGGGTGGGCTGTGTGTATATAGAGGAATAGGGAGGGGTGCTGTGTGTGTGTGTACAGAGAAATGGGGGGGGGGCTGTATGTGTATAGAGGAATAGGGAGGGGGGCTGTGTGTGTACAGAGGAATGGGAGGGGGGCTGTGTGTGTACAGAGGAATAGGGAGGGGTGGCTGTGTGTGTACAGAGGAATAGGGAGGGAGGGCTGTGTGTGTGTGTACAGAGGAATAGGGAGGGAGGGCTGTGTGTGTGTGTGCAGAGGAATAGGGAGGGAGGGCTGTGTGTGTGTGTGCAGAGGAATAGGGAGGGGGGCTGTGTGTGTGTGTGCAGAGTAATAGGGAGGGGGGCTGTGTGTGCAGAGGAATAGTGGGGGTGCTGTGTGTGTGTGTGCAGAGGAATAGTGGGGGGGCTGTGTGTGTGCAGAGGAATAGGGAGGGGGGCTGTGTGTGTGTGTACAGAGGAATAGGGAGGGAGGGCTGTGTGTGTGTACAGAGGAATAGGGAGGGAGGGCTGTGTGTGTGTGTACAGAGGAATAGGGAGGGAGGGCTGTGTGTGTGTGTACAGAGGAATAGGGAGGGAGGGCTGTGTGTGTGTGTACAGAGGAATAGGGAGGGAGGGCTGTGTGTGTGTGTACAGAGGAATAGGGAGGGAGGGAGGGCTGTGTGTGTGTGTACAGAGGAATAGGGAGGGAGGGCTGTGTGTGTGTGTGTGTACAGAGGAATAGGGAGGGAGGGCTGTGTGTGTGTGTGTGTACAGAGGAATAGGGAGGGAGGGCTGTGTGTGTGTGTGTGTGTGTGTACAGAGGAATAGGGAGGGAGGGCTGTGTGTGTGTGTGTACAGAGGAATAGGGAGGGAGGGCTGTGTGTGTACAGAGGAATAGGGAGGGAGGGCTGTGTGTGTACAGAGGAATAGGGAGGGAGGGCTGTGTGTGTACAGAGGAATAGGGAGGGAGGGCTGTGTGTGTACAGAGGGATAGGGAGGGAGGGCTGTGTGTGTACAGAGGGATAGGGAGGGAGGGCTGTGTGTGTACAGAGGGATAGGGAGGGAGGGCTGTGTGTGTACAGAGGGATAGGGAGGGAGGGCTGTGTGTGTACAGAGGGATAGGGAGGGAGGGCTGTGTGTGTACAGAGGGATAGGGAGGGAGGGCTGTGTGTGTACAGAGGGATAGGGAGGGAGGGCTGTGTGTGTACAGAGGAATAGGGAGGGGGGCTGTGTGTGTACAGAGGAATAGGGAGGCGGGCTGTGTGTGTGTACAGAGGAATGGGGGGGGCTGTGTGTGTACAGAGGAATGGGGGGGGGCTGTGTGTGTACAGAGGAATAGGGAGGGGGGGCTGTGTGTGTACAGAGGAATGGGGGGGGGCTGTGTGTGTACAGAGGAATAGGGAGGGGGGGCTGTGTGTGTACAGAGGAATAGGGAGGGGCGAGGCTGTGTGTGTGCAGAGGAGACGTGGGGCTTTGTGTGTGCAGAGGAATAGGGAGGGGGTGGGCTGTGTGTGTATACTGAGGAATGATGTGGGAGAGGGGGGATGTGTGTACTGAGGAGTAGTGTGGTAGAGGGGAGGCTGTGTGTACCATACTGTAACTTAATATGGGGATCTGCATATACTGAGGGATAGTATGGGAGAGGAGGATATTTGATTTGGAATGTAACATGCAGTGGTGCACGCAGGGGGGTTATCGGAGTACCTACCTGTGTGAGGAGAGGAAACTGATACCGGAAGCCAGGAGGGAGGGAGGGCGGGTGCTCAAACGCGTCTACTGCAGCGGTTGAGGGCAGGCCCCTAGAAACGTCCCTGGTGCCACCAGACGCTATGCAGTGCCACTGACTTACTGTATGTATGCTGTTGCTGCTTGAAATGCTGTCAATGTCAACAGCACAGGAGCGGGGATGGGTGGGGGGGGGGGGGGGGTGTGACAAATTAGCAGATTCAGTCTCATACCCAGCAGAGATTAGTGTGTGCCCATGTCATGCACAGGAGTGCATGTACTCTGTCCCGGCCTGTCGGAAGATGGCACTGCACATTGAAAGCGCACATGCCCAATCTTCCTAAATATCACTGGAAAGAGGATTGCCGGCCAAAGAGGAACCCACTTCCCGACGCAAAAAGGTGGGAATCAGTTGCCCCCCCCCATGCCCCCCTGGATTTGATAGGCACCCCCCTGTGTAGGTCTTAACTGTTTCACAGCGCTGCAGTTTTTTTTTTTTTTTTTTAAAGCAAATGTGGATCCATGCACTTATTCCATTACCGCTGCCTGGTGTGGCTCTCTACAGCCCTTATTGCGGTTCACAGCAAGAGCCCTAACCTTGGGATTATCTAGGACAGCTGGAGCTGTGGAAACATTAGGGAGACACCAGTGGTTGGTGTATTCTGTTTAAAGGGAATCTTGCAGCTGGAGCCACCATCACCGATCATGTTCACTGGGAGCCATGGGCTAGTGAGAGCTCAGGCATTTGCAAGACTAAACTGGCAGCAACTGACATGGGCAGTGGGAGAGGGTGATCCAGCCAGCGCAGTCCTGGACAGTACAAGCTATAAAGTGTCCAGTCCTGGACAGTACAAGCTATAAAGTGTCCGTCAAATGTTTGTCCCAACATTTGGTTCCCAGGCCAGCAGGATTTGTGTTCTGCATGTGTCCTGAGACTAAAGGGAGACCTGACTTGAGAAATCCACCAGTTGGAGCCTAGGCCTGATGTATGAAATGTTTTTATATTTTCTCTTACGTCCTACAGGATGCTTGGGTCCATATTAGTACCATGGGGTATAAACTGGTCCACCAGGAGCCATTGGCACTTTAAGAGTTTAATAGTGTGTGCTGGCTCCTCCCTCTATGCCCCTCCTACCAGACTCAGTTTTGAAAATGTGCCCGGAGGAGCCGGTCACAGCTAGGGAAGCTATACAGAGCTTTTCTAGTAAAGTGATTTTATAGAGGTTTTTTTTTTTCTACAGAAGGCTGTTGGCAACAGCCTGCCTGCAGGAGGGGACTAAGGGGGGGAGCAGTGTCTGCCCTGCGGGGTCTGAGCCACTGTCTCCGCTGACTGGACATTGAGCTCCAGAGGGGATAGATTGCTCCCCGTCGCAGGGGAACGCTCACCCCAGCAGCAGGCCGCCACCCCCTTGCAGAGCTGAAGTGTGACGAGTGAGTCACCGTCCCCCCTAAATAGCAGGGAGTCGGTGTGAAGATGGCGGCTTCAGGGTAGGAGCGCAGTATTAACTGCGCTCCCGGACGGCTCAGCAGTACTTCAGTGCGGCGCTGTGAGGGGCGCCCTGAGCCAGCGCCTGACACTACACTGACCAATTCTGCCTGTCGGGGTCTGCGGATTTCAGCCAGCACCTAAAATCCTCAGGCCAGTATAATCTTGAAGAGCGGGAAGATGGCGCCATCCTCAGAGCGGACCCAGCAGCGTTTCAGCGCCATTTTCCTGCCTGCAATTGGATGCAAGTGGAAGATCATTCCCTCAAGTGCAACTCCAGCTATCTGTACGGTACCAGGGTATTGTAGAAGGGAGGGGAGGCTGTGAAAGACTGTGTTGCCTATTAAGGGACAGTCAGCTCAGGTTTAGGGTCTCCTTATACCTGTAATAGCGCTGTGTATGGGTTGTCTCCAATCTCTGTGTCTCTCTGCCATTCTTGTGGGGAAACTCTGTCTGCCCAGTACTCTGTGTGTATGTGGTGTGATTGGTGTGTATTAGCAAACATGTCTAGAGACTCTGTTTCATTTGCTGCAGAGGATTTATCTTCTCAGGAAGATCCCATCCCATGTAACCAGGATTGCACTGTTGTAGCGCAGATCCCAGCTAGAGAACCAGAGTGGTTAGCCTCTCTTAGGGGGACTATATCTCAGATTTCTGAAAGGGTTGCTAGATCTGAGCAGGCCACTCGGGTACAGCAATACTCTATGGTTGTATGGTCAGATACTGCTTCCTCAGGGTCCCTGCAAGTACATTCTCACAAACGTGCACTTGCCAAGATTATGTAGGATGACACGGACACGGATTCTGACACTGCGGACGGTGACGGGGATGTTTTTCGAGGGGGGCGGCATCACTTGCAAAGGGGGTGCAGTTGATGATTGAAGCCGTACAGGATGTGTTGCACATTTCTGACACAAATCCTGAGCACGTTGAGGAGCCCTTTTTCCCGGACAGTAAAAAGGCCCCTCTCCCCTTCCCAGCATCTAAGAAATGAAATGCTATCTTTGAAAAAGCCTTGGAAAATCCTGAAAAAAAATTCCATATCCCTAAGAGGGTCTTGGTTGCTTTTCCCTTCCCAGAGGAAGATAGAAAGAAATGTGAGTCTTCGCCGATAGCTGACGCCTAGGGAAGCCAATCCCGGGCCATTTTTTCAATCCCGGGTATCTGTGCTGAGTGACGCGGTAGCGGAGCGAAGGTACCATGCCCGAAGCATGGCGAGTGAAGTGATCCATGCGAGGAGACGCGGTACACTAATTGGTGTTCCCGGTCATTCTACGAAGAAGACGACACCAAAAAAACATAAAATACTCATGTAGACCCTTTGTCCATGTCGACCTTTTGTCCATGTCGACCTAAGGTGTGTCGACTAATTGGTGCCGACCTAAGGTATGTCGACCTTTTTGCTGTCGAACCTGAGTCCCTGACCCCAATTATCCCGTACTTGGACGATCTCCTCATAAAAGCGAGATCAAGAGAGCAGTTACTGAACAGCGTATCACTTTCACTGAAGGTGCTGAATCAACACTGCTGGATTCTCAATATCCCGAAGTCGCAGTTGGTTCCTACGACTCATCTGACTTTCTTGGGCATGATTCTGTATACAGACCAGAAAAAGGTTTATCTTCCAATAGAAAAGGCCCAGGAACTCATGACTCTGGTCAAGAACCTATTGAAACCAAAACAGGTATCAGTGCATCAATGCACTCGAGTCCTGGGAAAGATGGTGGCATCATACGAGGCCATCCCCTTTGGCAGGTTCCATGCGAGGACCTTCCAATGGGACCTACTGGACAAATGGTCCTGGTCACATCTACAAATTCATCAGTTGATCACCCTGTCCCCCAGAGCCAAAGTATCTCTTATGTGGTGGCTGCAGAGTGTTCACCTTCTAGAGGGCCGCAGATTCGGCATTCAGGACTGGATCCTGGTGACCACGGATGCGAGCCTCCGAGGTTGGGGAGCAGTCGCACAGGGAAGAAATTTCCAAGGTCTTTGGTCAAGTCAAGAGACTTGTCTTCACATCAACATTCTGGAACTAAGGGCCATATACAACGCCCTACGTCAAGCGGAGACCTTACTTTGCGACAAGCCAGTTCTGATCCAGTCAGACAACGTGACCGCAGTAGCTCATGTAAACCGCCAAGGCAGGCGGCACAAGGAGCAGAGTGGCAATGGCGGAAGCCACCAGAATTCTTCGCTGGGTGGAGAATCATGTAAGCGTACTTTCAGCAGTGTTTATTCCGGGAGTGGACAACTTGGAAGCAGACTTCCTCAGCAGACACGACCTACATCCAGGAGAGTGGGGACTTCATCGGGAAGTTTTCGCACAGATTGCGAGTCGGTGGGTACTACCCCAGATAGACATGATGGCGTCTCGCCTCAACAAAAAGCTACAGAGGTATTGCGCCAGGTCAAGAGACCATCAGGCAGTAGTTTTTCCAGTCGGACTATGTATTTCCTCCTCTTCCCCCTCATACCCAAGGTGTTGAGAATGGTAAGAAAGAGGAGTGAGAACAATCTTCATTGGCCACGAAGGACCTGGTATCCGGATCTGCAGGAAATGCTCACAGAAGATCCGTGGCCGCTTCCTCTAAGACAAGACCTGTTGCAACAGGGACCCTGTCTGTTCCAAGACTTACCGTGGCTGCGTTTGACGGCATGGCGGTTGAACGCCGGATCCTAGCGGAAAAGGGTAGTCCGTATGAGGATGCAATGTAGTCAATATGCCGGCTGTTGGGATCCTGGCGGTCAGTATGCCGATGCTGGAATACTGTCAAGCAAGGACTATTCCCTCTCCTGGGGGTCACGAACCCCATAGTGGCTGAATATAACCTTGTGCCGGGATCCTGACAGCCGGTATCCCGGCCACCAGCAACTCAACCCACTAAAATGGGTGCTGTGCATGTATGATCAATTGTGAATGTGTGTTCAGCAAGACCACACATGCGTACAATACCCAGCAGCTCTCAAAGCACATACAGGCTTCTTTCTGTGTCCCTGACCCTGCATGTAATCCTTAATACGGGATGTAGTTGGCTTCCTGGCTTTTGGGATGCCGGCGCCTGGAATCGCGTGTCAGTCGGAAAAATATCATGCTACACGTTGCCATATATTCACCCCATGCGCTTGCCCGCTGCACATGCACATTCTCTCCCGTGCGTGCGCATATTCGCAGTTGCGTGATGGCACCTCCACGGCCATGCACTCGAGCGTGTGGTATGTGCATTTACGGTAGAGTTTGTGCGTCTAGCGGGCGACTCAATCGTTACATAATAAATCTAAATAGTATGTTTTATAGGTAATGTTCCCCTTAATAATAACTGTAAGTTTGTTTAATATGACTGGTTCATGGACTTGGGAATCCTTCTTTTCATGATACAAAGGTTGAACAGTGGTGTCTGGTACCTAACCGAAGAGTATTTTATTAGTAACAATCCGGTGTTGGTTAGGTAAAGATTAATCGCTCCTGCGTATAGTTATGTCTATTAGTAGTTTCTGGACATTTACTATATTTGCGGTTCATGCATGCGGCGGGAATCCTGAGATTCCCTCCCACCTGAGCTGTTTGTAATAGTCACAGCCCACCTGTTCAAATCCACCTATGACCTTTTGTTACAGTGCAGAGAGACATTCTTGTGTCCAATGAACAATGCGATTGTAGGGCCCTTTGTAGTGTACTGTATGTTGTGTATATAAAGGCCACTGTCCCCAGACCGGCCAGTACTCTCTCTCATCAACATTTATCTCTGATAATTGGAGGACTGGATCCGGTTGCGCTGGCGAGTGTTCCCCGTATGGTATGTTTCTCTGTGGCCACTTTGTTACCCATGTAATGTTAGCCATTCATTCTTATAGGCCCTACACACTGGCCGATATAATGAAAGATATGAACGATCTCGTTCATAAATGAACGAGAACTCGTTCATATCTTTCAGTGTGGAGACTACAGCGATGAACGATGCGCGTCCCCGCGCTCGTTCATCGCTGATCTCCCGTCGGCTGTGCATGCAGGCCAATATGGACGATCTCGTCCATATTAGCCTGCACTTCAATGCAGCCGGGTGACGGGGGGAGTGAAGAAACTTCACTCCCCCCGTCACTGCCCCCCCGCCGCCGGGTTGCTCGTCGGCCGTATCGGCCGTCGGGCACCTCGGCGGCGAATCGCCAAATGAGTAGGGCCCTTTAGTCTATGTATTTGTGTTTGCGATTGTGCCGCTATTGTATATTCATGTGTAGTTATTCTGTTAGATATTAATGTTAGCCTGTAGTGTATGAAATGTTAACTGTGTTTCCCCTTTTGATATAACTAAATCTCGTTAGTAAAGGTTTAGGAGCCTTAGCAAGGAATTGTGTGTTTATTACATTGCTGAGGGTATTCGGAGCGTCTCAATCGCTCAAGCAGCTTTTATATTAACACGGTTAAGCAGCATTATATCGCTACAGTATTTCAGTAGTAAGGTTTACAGTATAAACTCAATCTTTCAGTGTGTTGCATACAAGGTTTACTGAGTGTCATCCCGTGAGCGTCTGCGCCGCTCGTGTTCCCCTCGCGGTCACAGCGTCCGCTACGCTAGTAGCATAGCATTACGGTAGTCGGCCGCCTATAGCGTGTTCGATACCAAGCGTAAAGCTGTGAGTGAGCGTGCCGCTCGTGCGTCTCGACCACGGCTAAGCGTCTGCTACGCTAAGTGCGTACCCTTACGGTACCCCATACGCCAATTGCGTACTGAGTCTCTTACCCACATATAGTGAATGTTATAAGGTAAATAATCAGCTTTATCACCCGATACTGGTGAGAAGACCCATGCCGGAATCCTGACTCCTCTCACAATGCCTGAAACCTGTCTGTTGGCATACCAAACGTAATTATGCTGGGGAGGCTTGGGAATAGGCTATCGGAGGGGAAGGAGGGGTAAAGTTTAGTCAGTAGGGGATGTCTTAGGGTTAGGTTGTGGGGGAAAGGCTTATGTTTAGGTAAGTAGTGGGAGAGGGTTAGTAGATTTTTCTGCATAAAATTATGCTTTGGTGTAGAGTTCTCCCAATTCCAGGATTAGTCTTTACCATCCGAGACAGTTGGCATAAGTTGTAGTTTATCAAGGGGCGTCTGTTTCATTCAAAAATTTGTAATGACTCCCCTCCTGGGAGCAACAATATAGCAATATTGGTCTTCCCACAATACATGAATGGTGAGCAGTGGAAATGTGTTCTGTGGAGTGATGGTGAATCACGCTTCTCTGTTTGGCAGTCAGGAGTGCGAGTCTGGGTTTGGCAGATGCCGGGAGAATGGTACCTGCCTGACTACGTTGTGTAAACTGTGAAGGTGGAGGAGGGATAATGCTATGGGGCTGTTTTTCAGGGTTTGGACTAGGCTCCTTTTCTCCAGTGAAGGTCAATCTTAATGCTTTAGCATACCAAGACAGTTTGGACAGGGCTATGCTTCCAACTTAGTGGCAACAGTTTGGGGAAGGCCCTTTACTATTCCAAGATGACTATAGTCCTTGCGTTATGCACTGGGGTACAAAGACACGGTTTGATGAGTTCTGTGTGGAAGAACATGACTGGCCGCACAGAGCCCTGACCGCAACCCCATCGAGCACCTTTGGGATGAACTGGACCGGAGCTTGTGAGCCAGGCCTTCTCGTCCAACATCAGTGCCTGACCTCATAAATGCTCTACAGAATGAATAGGCCCAAATTCCCATCGAAACGCTCCAAAATCTTGTGGAAAGCCTTCCAAGAAGAGTGGGAGCTGTTCTATTTGGAAATTAAGTACCTGCTCCATATGTATTGGGATACAGTGTCCATATAGTGTATATGCAGAGGTGCCCAGCTTCATATTTGACGCAATGTGTGCTCATGCATCTGTATGTGCATGTGTGTGGATATTATTTGACATCAATTAAATCAAAATCTGTGTGTGAGTGCTTGGATTGGTAATCATGAATGCTAAATATATAAATATTTGCACTTGCCCTTATTTTTAAAAGTTATTTGAAACTAAATTTTGATTTATTTTTGTTTTTGACTTTAAAGGGTGTTCTGTGAAATCTGGCAGTACAGATTTATACTGAAAGCAGTTCTAAGTTAAACACGGACTAGTCTGTGAAGGAGCGTGTCGTGGATTACGGCTGAAAACAATCTCGTTTCTGTCCTCTTGACTGACTTGACTGATTCCTTTGGGAATGCAGAAGGAGCTGTAGATTATGGTGGCCCAGCGAGGGAATTTGAGAGACTTCTGATACAGTTTTGCAAATCTCCAAATAATTTGAAGGACAAGATAATTCCAATATTATTATTTTTTTTTTTAACTATATATCAACTAAATATATATTCAATTGCAACCATTAACCATGAGTTACTCTTTTTGTATTTTCCTCTGTTTATGTGTTAATTTCATATTAATCGAGGCAGTGGAAGATATTCAAGAATATTTTCTTTCACTAAAGTCAAGCTGTACTATTGCAGAAAGGGCTATTTTTTCAGTGGATATAAATTTTTTGGAACATCTACATAGAAAACTTGAAAGCCATTTAGAAGTTTTAATTGCAATGCTCATTGCATGTCACCATTTTATTAGCGGAAACAGTACTTTACTTCCAATGCTAGAAGACATATCTCAGCATACAGTTTTGTTAATTGAGGATATCCAAACCAGGATCAATCATTTATTTGACTGTAATCAAACACCTGGATATTCTGCTCCCCTTCTAAGTGTCGGTGTAGGTAGGCCAAGGTAAGTTTCATTTTCATCAACGTATTCTTCTTGATTGTAAAAATGCTCTATAATAAGAAATATCAAGCTGAAAATATCACTTTAAGTTTGTGCTACCAGCCCACTGCCAGTGTGTACCCAGCATTAGGCTGCAGAAGGGGATGGTTATAGTTAGGTAGCTGAAATGGACAGTTAGGGTTAGGCTGTGGGAGCGGTGAGATAGTGCTAGGGTAATAATAGTGACCGTGATCCATTGGAATTTTTACTGTCAGGATTATACTGAACAGGTGCCAATGGGTGGGACCCTTCCATACTCTGTGTTCCTGGCGAGTTATTTTACTGTATTTTATGAAGTTCTGTCAGTATGTTTTCACATTCTGCTCCAGGTCATAAATTTGCCAAATATCAACTTTTAGCTTTGTTTTAACAGAATAATATGATTAATTATTATCTATTTTGTGATGACACCTCGACTATTTTCTATTCATAAGTGATTGGCAATGCAACCATGGATTGTATGCTTTTCAGGCAAGGTCTATTGTTATTTGAATAAGTGTTAAGTTTAGTCCATTTTTCTGTTTTTTCTGTGTCATTTTCACAATAACACAATTACATTTGCAGTAGTCTCTTGCACCTGCATAAAAGTGTGTGATTGTAGCTACATATATTGTAAACATTCCCATATGTTATGATGTGTTACAAGTTATGGTTATTTTTCTAAAAAGTTAGGTTTTTGGCATTTAGAATCTTGTATTACAGGTTGAGTCTCCCTTATCCAAAATGCTTGGGACCAGAGGTATTTTGGATATCGGATTTTTCCGTATTTTGTAATAATTACATACCACAATGAGAGATCATGGTGGTGGGACCCAAGTCTAAGTACAGAATGCATTTATGTTACATATACACCTTATACACACAGCCTGAAGGTAATTTTAGCCAATATTTTTTATAGCTTTGTGCATTAAACAAAGTGTGTGTACATTCACACAATTAATTTAGGTTTCATATACACCTTATACACACAGCCTGAAGGTCATTTAATACAATATTTTTAATGACTGTGTATTAAACAAAGTTTGTGCACATTGAGCCATCATAAAACAAAGGTTTCACTATCTTACTCTCACTCAAAAAAGTCCGTATTTCGGAATATTCCGTATTTCGGAATATTTGGATATGGGATACTCAACCTGTATAAAAATGCACATTTGTTGACCGTTAATTTCAGGACTAAAATGAAAACAAAGATGTACTGATTAAATCTTGACTAAAACGAAACAAAAACCAATACTAAAATGTGATTTTACTTTAAATTTATTCATTTTTTAAGTAAATGACTAAGACAAAAACTAAATTGAAAATACTTGTCAAAATTAACTATGATGTAAAGGATGTGACATCTCTGGCACTAGCTAGTGCGCCCACTGTGTAAGGGCCACTACTCTGGCATAATGTGTGTAAGGGGAACTATTGTGAAGCATAATGTTAATAAGGGTCTCTAGTGTGTGGTGTATTGTGACTAAAGGACACAACTATGTATTGTAATGTGAGTAAAGGGCGCTACAGACTGGTCGACCCGCCGCCAATACGGCAGACGGGCGACCTGGAGGTGGGTGGGGGAGAGGTGACGGGTGGAGTGAATTTTCTTCACTCCCCCCGTCACCCGGCTCTATAGCAGTGCATGCAAATATAGACGAGCGTCCATATTGGCCTGCATGCACAAGCGACAGAGCACTAACGATGAACGAGCGCGGGGCCGCACATCGTTCATTGTTGGTGCCTCCACACTGAAAAATATGAGTGGTATTTCGTTAATTAATGAACTAGATCGTTCATATCTTTCACTGGTATCGACCAGTGTGTAGGGCCCTTAAGGGGCAATTCTACTGTCTGGCATAATTTGAATTGGTTGTGCTCTTGTGGGGCCATGCCCTTTTCACACAAGACCACACCCCATTTTTAACACGTGCCTTTCCTTTTTCAAATATGACAGGGGGGCAGTCATCTACTGTGCCAGGTGCACTCCAACCTTTACATAATTTTATTTTGTTTCTGAAGATAAAAAGCTTTTTAAAGTGTTAACAGAAGCGGTCTTAAGATGGGAGGCATTTGATATAAATAGCACGGCGAGCGCAGTGAGCCTGCAAGGGACTCTTTTGTGCTCACCCTGTTGCCAGGATCCTGGCGCCGGTATCCAGAGTGTTCGCTTACCGTAGTAGACCCTTTAAGATATTTATCTAGTCTTTAAAAAGGCATAGGTAAATGAATGCATATTTCGATACATATACTAAAGATAGGTTATGTGCACATCTCTTGTGCAATTATAACAAAATTGTGTCTATTACAAAACTTTTTTTTGGAATATGTGACAAAGGAAATAACTGCTGGTTAATGTGGGCATTCACCGGTACAAGTGATCATTATCTGAAACTTGAACCTGACACATACCATCTGTAAATTGTGCCGATTTTTGGCCATATATGCCTTATATTCAAGATTCGGAAACACTAGTACAAGAATAAGCCCTTACTGCTCGTGTCCAAGTACCCTTTTTAACACCGTAATTGCCTCTCCAGATGTAAATGTCAAAATGTTACAAATGTGAATATTGTTTTATGAGCAAGTTCTGTGCAAAATCGCACAAGAGATGTTTATGCAAATGTACAGAGTCTGAGTCATTCACTCAAGGGTGTTATGAAACAGACAAGTGTTTATTAAAGCTGATAGGTAGATAATGATATGATACATTTTCAAAAAGTGAATGACTACTTTAAAAAAAAAAATGTGAGGGTTTCGGCCTGTGAAACACATTCACAAATTCTTCAAGATCTCACAACAGTATTTATTAATGTTTTTTTTTTTTTTTAAGGTTCATTGTTTCTAGAGAACAGATACAATATTTGTGGGAACTAGGCTTTTCGTGGATTCGAATAGCAACTTGCTTAAACATCAGTGTTTCAACTTTGTACAGAAGACGACAAGAACTAAACTTGCCTACATCTTCTGACAACAGATTCAGTGATATATGTGATGATGAACTTGATCAGCATATCTTGAGTTTTCTAAATTCCACACCAAATGCTGGAGAAAGTTATATTCAAGGTAGTCTCAGAAGCCGAGCACTGAGAGTACAGAGGTGAAAAATTAGAAGGAGGCTGCAACTTCTGGATCCTGTTGGCCGAGCTGTTCGTAAAAGACGGGCTATTCAGCGTAGAGTTTATAGTGTACCAGGTCCAAATCATTTGTGGTAAGAACATGTTGTTGCAATCGCGCTCCCAGGGCTCGATCCTTCCCGTCAGGATCACAGAATATTATACCCGCTAGGGACACCAACACCTAAATCCTGAACAGGATCAGGACACCAGCGCCGGAATCCCGTCAGGATCCAAATCTCTGGATGCCAGAGGAGGTGAGTATGTAGCCGAGGGTAAGGGGGAGTGTTTAGGCACTTACTGGGGGAGGTTAGTGTTAGGTTGCGGGTTGAGGTGGTAAGGGTTAGGCACTAAGGGGTAGGGTTAGGTTTAGGCTGTGTGGAGGTAAGGTTAGGAACTAGGGGGTGAGGTTAGGGTTAGTCTGTGGGAGAGGAGTGTTAGGCTGCGGAAGGTGGGAGGTTAGGGTTAGGAATTAAGGGAGGAGGGTTAGGTTTAAGCTGCTGGGGTTTAGGGTAAGGCACTATGGGGGAGGATAGTGTTAGGCTGCAGGAGGTATAGGGGGGTAGCATACTTGCTGAGCCCGTCGGGATGCCAGTGTCAGGATATTTACTGCCGGCATCCTGATGGCCAGGATATTGTATATAATCCATTGTAATCAGCTGTGTGCACTTTCATTTAGGCTTAATAATCCAATAAACCAGAACCTATTTTTTTTTTTATCATTTTATTTTTTTGGTCTACTGTACACAATGTAATGGTGTGAATAGTAATTCTACTACTAGTATTATTTTATTGATATAAAAAGGGATTACTAAACTAAAAATATATTATATATCCCACCCATGTAATGTAAACTTTTCTTTTGTACTCGACAAATAAAGCATTAGTTGGTTTGTATATTAACTGTAGTCTGTCAGGGTTTGCTATTGATAATAACTTCAGATGGTAGAAAAAAAAACCTCTCCAAATCTGGTATAGTTGACACATTGTACCTCATTCAGATGTGATTGCTGTTTCTATCCTTTAGCTTTTTCCAATATATGCATATACAGGTTGAGTATCCCTTATCCAAAATGCTTGGGACCAGAGGTATTTTGGATATTGGATTTTTCCGTATGTTGGAATAATTGCATACCATAATGAGATATCATGGTGATGGGACCTAAATCTAAGCACAGAATGCATTTATGTTACATATACACCTTATACACACAGCCTGAAGGTCATTTTTGCCAATATTTTTTATAACTTTGTGCATTAAACAAAGTGTGTCTACATACACACAATTCACATATGTTTCATATACACCTTGTATACACAGCCTGAAGGTCATTTAATACAATATTATTAATAACTTTGTGTATTAAAGTTTGTGTACATTGAGTCATCAAAAAACAAAGATTTCACTATCTCACTCTCACTCAAAAAAAGTCCGTATTTCGGAATATTCCGTATTTCGGAATATATGGATATGGGATACTCAACCTGTACTTGCAAATGTGAACAGCAATCTGAGCATAGATCTGCCCACTGCTGCCTCCTAGCTGGCATACAAATACTGATAAATCAGTACCATAGTTTCATATGGGTGCGTCACAAAGATATAGTGCCTCTGTAGACATGCAGGCTATGCTTCTCTCCCCGAATGCAGCGATCTCTCCAGTAGCAAGGTAATTAATAGCTGATCATTTATGCATGACCAGAAAATGCATTCTGAACATCCATGACTCATGTGTTCACCCAATCACTCCAATTTACCACCACGAACACTGTCTAAATGGTGTTTGCGACTGTTATCATAATTCATGCACTGTGCATGCGCATTGCAGCTCTGAGGTATGCACATTTTGAAAAAAGAGACTGATGTGCCTGCTGCAGCTGTTTTGCAACTAGATAAGAATGAGAGCATTGTTCTTAACGGTATATACTTAAGGATGTATCCTTTGGTTAATTGTTCCACAATATTTAACCTAGTTACAGTATCACCTTTGTGTTAGTAGGTGCTCACAATTATTAAAAGCCCCTCATTTCTTAAGAAACGCATAAACTTAAATTAGACAGTTGTATAATTTTGAGTAGCAATATGTGATTTTGTTGAAAACAAGGTCATCATAATAACCATTATTTTTTTTCCTTTCTTTCAGGCATATTGACAGTAACCACAAGCTAATCTCTTGGAGATTTGTGTTCCATGGTTGCATAGATGGGTTCAGCAGAAATATAATTTATCTTAAAACTGCTACAAACAATAATGCATCAACAACACTGCAATTATTTCAAAAAGGTGTATCAAGGTTTGGATTACCATTACGAGTAAGAGGAGACATGGGTGTTGAAAATATTAACATAGCACGTTACATGATTAACTCAAGAGGACCTAATAGGGGTAGCTTCATAACTGGCCAGAGTGTTCACAATCAACGGATAGAACGCTTATGGGCAGAATTAAACAGAGTTGTCATCTACTACTTTAAAGATTTATTTTTATGGATGGAGCATAGAGGAATACTAAATACTAACAATGAGTGCCATCTCTTTGCTTTGCATTATGTATATCTGAGAAGAATTAATCATGCAGTAACAGAATTTGTTGCACAATGGAATAATCACCTTATGAGCACTGAAAGATACCATTCCCCAATGCAGTTATGGACAGCTGGAATGCTTCATAATCCAATGTTTGACACAGAAGTAAACATCGATGAGTATGGCATAGATAACTATGGCTCTACAGCCACAATAGAAACAAATAATAATGTTGTTGTACCAGACAATACCATTATATTGGATGTAGATGAGATGACAAACCTTTGTCTACAATTTGATCCCACAACAAATGATTTTAACCACGGAGTTGAACATTTTAAGAACACCTGTGATTTTCTTGAACGTCTAAATATAATTGTATAAAGATAATGATTTTTAAAAAAAAATTAAGAACTTTATTTGTTAAACATGATACTGTTACAACATTAAAATAAATTCAATCTCTGGAAGCACTTTATTTGCACTTTTATTCATTTACTAAAAACCTGCTTTATCAAAGGCACGCAATATTTTTTCACCTTGATCCTCTAGAGGACACTGGAGTACATACAGTACACTGGGGTATAGACAGGTGGATAAATATATCCTGACACTTAAAATTTCTTTAAATAAGTTTAGCTCGCTCCTCTCCCTCTATACTCCTCCAAGACCATTTTAGATTAGTGGTTTGAGTGAGCTGGATGTTTCCTGTGCTCCAGCCCCTTTTTATACTTTAATTTTTAATTGCTTCTATCAAGGCTGCAACAGGCAGATTGCAAGCTGCTGCTGTCTGTCTGCACAGTAGGAGCTACAGGCAGGCCCCGCCATGGCTTCCTGAGGACAGCATCCAGGGCCCTGACCACAGGATCACCGGACCCTGGTGACCCACCACAGCTTACAAACCCCTTGGGGGGCACAGACGCGTTCATTTGCCCAGTTAGTAGACACAGATACCGAGTTAGACACAGATACCGACACGGATACTGATTCCTGTGTCGACTATAATGATGCCAGATTGAATCCTAAACTGGCTAAGAATATTCAGTACATGATTGTGGCAATAAAGGAGGACCCTGAAGTTCCTGATACGAGGGTCTGCATGTATAAGTGTAGGAAACCTGAGGTAACGTTCCCTCCCTCTAATGAACTGAATACTCTTTTTTTAAAAGGCTTAGGAAAATCCTGACAGTTTTTGCTTTACAAGAGAATTCTGCTGACTTATCTATTTCCCTCAGGGGACAGGAAAATGTGGGAGTCAACCCCCCTCTGTGGACAAGTCTTTATCCCGTCTGTCCAAAAAGGTAGCTCTTCCGAGTCCGGACACGACAGCCCTGAAGGATCCTGCGGATCGTCGACAGGAAAGCACATTGAAATCGATATGTCTATACGGGGACGCTGCTCAGACCTACCGTGGCGTCGGCATTGGTGAGTAGCGCTATTGAAAAGTGGGCGGATAATTTATCCACTGAAATTGATACCCTGGACAGGGATAGCATTCTCGTAACTTTAAGTTACATAAGGGACGCTGCAGCATATCTGAAAGACGCTGCAAGGGATATTGGCATTTTGGTATCACAGGCCAATGCCATGGCAGTCTCGGCTAGGAGGGCATTGTGGATTCATCAATGTAATGTTGATGCGGACTCAAAGAAAGCTATGGAGACTCTGCCGTATAAAGGTGGTGTCTTGTTTGGTGACGGCCTTGCATACCTGGTATCTACGGCTACTGCGGGTAAATCATCATTTCTACCTTATGTCCCTTCACAGCAGAAGAAAACGCCTCACTATCAGATGCAGACCTTTAGGACCAATAAGTACAAAAGAGGTCGAGGGGGCTCCTTTCTTGCTACTAGAGGTAGGGGAAGGGGTAAAAGATCACTTGCGGTGTCAGGTTCCCAGGAGCAAAAGCCCTCCGCGGCTGCTGCAAAATCCTCCACATGACGCTGGGGCTCCTCTGCATGAGTCCACTCAAGTGGGGGCACGTCTTAGGCTTTTCAGTCAGGTCTGGATTCGATCGGGCCTGGATCCTTGGGTATTAGACATGATAACCCAATGTTACAAACTGGAGTTTCAAAACGTGCCCCCTCAACATTTTTTAAAATCAACCTTGCCAGCGTCTCTCCCGGAAAGGGAGGTAGTATGCGCAGCCATACAAAAGCTGTGTCAACATCAGGTCATTGTCACAGTACCACCGTCACAACAAGGAAAAGGTTTTTTTTCGAGCCTGTTCATGGTATCGAAGCCGGATGGCTCAGTCAGACCGATTCTGAACTTAAGGTCTCTCAATTTCTATCTGAAGAGATTCAAATTCAATGGAATCTTTTTGGGCAGTAATCCCCAGTCTGGAGGGTGGAGATTTTATAGTGTCAGTAGACATAAAGGACGCGTACTTACACGTCCCCATTTGCCCTCCGCATCATGCGTACCTGAGGATTGCGGTTCAGGATTGTCATTACCAATTTCAGATGTTGCCGTTTGAGCTTTCCACGGCTCCAAGGATCTTCACAAAGGTGATGGCGGAAATTATGGTCCTCTTGCGCAAGCAAGGAGTCACAATTATCCCGTACTTGGACGAACTGCTGATAAAGGCAAGATCAAGGTAGAAATTACTAGAACACGTCACACTCTCCCTGAAGATTCGACAGCAACATGGTTGGCTCCTGAATTTGTCAAAATCACAGTTGGTTCCGACAAAGCGGCTGTCGTTCCTGGGCATGATTCTGGACACAGAGTTACAGAGAGTTTTTCTCCCGGTGGAGAAAACTCTGGAAATCCAGAACATGGTAAAAGGGATTCTGAAACCGGCAAGGGTGTCGATTCATCAGTGCACTCAATTGCTAGGAAAGATGGTGTCGGCCTACGAAGCCATTTCCTTTGGCAGGTTTCATGCCGGGGTTTTTCAGTGGGACCTGCTGGACAAGTGGTCTGGGTCTCACCTGCACATGCACCGAAAAATAGGTCTGTCTTCCAGGACCAGAATCTCTCTCCTGTGGTGGCTGCACAGTCCTCATCTTCTAGAGGGATGTAGGTTCGGGATCCAGGATTGGATCCTGGTGACCACGGATGCAAGTCTCCGAGGATGGGGAGCAGTCACACAAGGGGAAAATTTCAAGCGAAAATGGTCAAGTCACGAGGCTTGTCTGCACATTAACATTCTGGAATTGAGGGCCATTTACAACGGTCTTCGGCAAGCGGAGAATCTTCTTCAAGATCTGCACATCTTGATTCAGTCGGACAACAGCAGAGGTGTACATAAACCGCAAAGGCGGAACAAAAAGCAGAGAGACAATGGCAGAGGCCACAAAAGTTCGCAGCTGTGCGGAAAGGCATGTAAGCGCTCTGTCGGCGTTCCTCATTCCAGGAGTGGACAACTGGGAAGCAGAACTTCCTCAGCAGACACGATCTCCATCCAGGGGAGTGGGGTCTTCATCAAGAGGTCTTTGCAGACGTGACATGTCATTGGGGAATTCCTCATGTAGACATGATGGCGTCTCGCCTCAACAAGAAACTTCGGATGTATTGTTCCAGGTCGTGGGACCCTCAAGCAATAGTGTTGGACGCCCTGGTGACTCCGTGGGTGTTTCCGTCGGTCTACGTGTTCCCTCTGCTTCCACTCATCCCGAAGGTGATAAGGATCGTAAGAAGAACAAGAGTTCCGGCGAAACTAATTGTCCCAGACTGGCCAAAGAGGGCCTGGTATCCGGATCTTCACGAGTTGCTCATAGGAGATCCGTAACCTCTTCCTCTACGAGAGGACCTGTTGCAGCAAGGTCTCTGTGCATGTTCCAGGACTTACCGTGGCTGCGTTTGACGGCATGGCGGTTGAACGCCATATTCTAGCCCGGAAGGGGATTCCCAGTGAAGTTATCCCCACTGTACTACAGGCTAGAAAAGAAGTAACAGCGAAGCATTACCACCGTATTTGGTGAAAATATGTGTCTTGGTGTGAATCCAAAAAGGCCCCTATGGAGGAATTGCAACTTGGGCGTTTTCTCCATTTTCTACAAGCTTGTGTGGATGCGGGCCTTAAACTAGGCTCCATTAAGGTACAAATTTCGGCCTTATCAATATTCTTTCAGAAGGAATTGGCCTCCCTCCCTGAGGTTCAGACTTTCATGAATGGGGTGCTGCATATCTAGCCTCCTTTTGTGCCTCCGGTGGCACTGTGGGATCTCAACGTGGTGTTACAGTTCCTGCAATCTCCTTGGTTTGAACCTTTACGGAAGGTTCAGTTAAAATTCCTTACTTGGAAAGTGGTCATGTTATTGGCCTTGGCATCCGCAAGGCGGGTGTCTGAGTTAGTGGCCTTGTCTCACAAGAGCCCCTATTTGATCTTCCATGAAGACAGAGCGGAGTTGAGAACTCGGCAGCAGTTTCTGCCAAAGGTGGTTTCAGCTTTTCACATGACCCAACCTATTGTGGTGCTAGTGGCAACTGGCGCCCTCGTGGACTCAAAGTCTCGGGATGTGGTCAGGGCTTTTAGAATCTATGTAGCCAGAACAGCTCAGATTTGGAAAACAGAGGCTCCGGTTGTCTTATATGCTCCCAACAAGATTGGGACGTCTGCTTCCAAGCAGACTATTGCGCATTGGATCTGTAATATGATTTAACAGGCTCATACTACGGCTGGATTGCCGTTACCGAAATTGGTTAAGGCCCATTCTACCAGGAAAGTGGGCTCATCTTGGGCGGCTGCCCGTGGGGTCTCGGCGTTACAGCTTTGCCGAGCGGCTACTTGGTCGGGTTCAAACACTTTTGCAAAGTTCTACAAGTTTGATACCCTGGCTGATGAGGAACTGTTGTTTGGTCAATCGGTGCTGCAGAGTCATCCGCACTCTCCCGCCCGATCTGAAGCTTTGGTATAAACCCCATGGTCTGTGAAGTGTCCCCAGCATCCTCTAGGACGTAGAAGAAAATAGGATTTTAATACCTACCGGTAAATCCTTTTCTCTTAGTCCGTAGAGGATGCTGGGCACCCGTCCCAGTGCGGACTCTATCTGCAGTAAGTGGTTGTAGTTTTTGCTTGTGTTACACATTGGTTGTGTTTGGTTATAATCAGCCTGTTGCTGGGTTTTTGTTCATGCTGTTGACTGGGTTTGGTTACAAATGCCATGTTGTACGGCGTGTTAGTGGTGTGAGCTGGTATATATCTATGGCGTTAAGTGCACATCTAAGCATGAAATTAGACTTCCTAAACTTAAACGTTTCGGTGGAACCCCTGTAGCTAGGTTTCCTGAAACTGATGTCGAATGTGATCATATAGTGATCACTGTTACCCAAAGTCTCCCCAACTTTAGTATTTGATATAATGTCCACATTATTAGTAATTACTAGATCCAGGGTAGTTTTACCCCTAGCTGGGTCCTGGACTAATTGAGACAAGTAGTGATGCCTAAACGTATTTAAAAACCTGCTGCCCCTCGCTTTAGCACATGAATCGTTACTCTAGTTTATATCCAGGTATTTAAAATCCTCAATCACAAGGATGTCCCCCAATCCCGCAGCCGTTTTGATTTGCTGCAATAGTTGTTCTTCCTCATGTATGCTAATATCCGGCTGGTTGTAGCACGTGCCTATGACTAGTTTTGCATAAATTCCCCCACTTGAGATTTCTTCCCATAGTGACTCTACATTATCGCCAGTTTCCTCATAGATAACCTCCTTTAGGTATGGTTTAACATAAAGACATACACCACCTCCTCTTTTGTTAGCCCTGTCCCTCCTAAAAAGAGAATACCCCTCTAAGTTAGCAACCCAGTCGTGGAGTCGTCCCACCATGTTTCCGTAATACCTGTCATACTCAGCCTTTGATGCTAACAATTCCAATTCCCCCATTTTACCTGCTAGACCAGACATTTCCAACCACGGTCCTCAAGGCACACCAACCGTGCAGGTTTTAGTGATTTCCAGGCTTCAGCACAGGTGACTTTATTAGTAGCTCAGTTATTTTTATTTAACCATCTGTGCTGCAGCCTGGATATCACTAAAACCTGCACTGTTGGTGTGCCTTGAGGACCGTGGTTGGGAATGCCTGTGCTACACTATTAGCATCTGCATACAGGTTGCTGAGTATACCACTGCATTGCTGTGCATTACTCTGCTGCATTGTCCCTCTCTAATGTACTGAGGATTTAAAGTTCATAGAAAATTCATCTGTATTACACTAGCATAGAAATGTTGCTGCTTAATATTAGCAAGTTACCGGTGTATCTGCTATATTCTACCCACAATGCACTCCTCTCCAGGTTAGCACAACTTGAAAAAAATTAATCGTTTATTTGTGTTATAACAGTGGGATCCATTCTGATGGTAATCTGGTTCCAAAGCGCAAGGTCACACAGTGTGTGAAACAGGACTTCTGCACTTTGGACACATTCTGTAGCTCCACATTTACTTCTTATACGATGTATTAGAGTTATGACCTGCACCCAGGACCTGACAATTGTATTTCTTGAAAATTTGCTGTACTTACGATGAAACTCCACATTCAGTAAATTACATGCACTGCACAGCTTCCACGGCGACCTTACAATGTATGTTCAGTAATATGTTTACTAGATTATAACACCACGGATAAGTATTTTGGTGAAACCATGGCTACCTTCTGTGGGGTAAATTGACTAAGATGGGGTTTGTTTTTTAGAAACATTGATGTTGCCCATACCAAACAGATTGTAGCTATTATCTTCATGTTACGTAGAATCTGGTTGCTATGGGCAACATCACCAGTTATATAAAATAAATATTAAAAAATCTCCCATCTTCATAAATTTAGTCCTTTGCACCTAAATAGTGTAAGGGTTATCATTTAATGCCTCTTGACTCTGAAGTGATAGGGCCATGTGAGAGTAACCTCAACACCTGGGTGTATCAGCATTATTATTAGAATTGTTCTGTATTCCCTATGGAGTAATAAGCTGAGCTCTATCTGTTATAGGACTAAATTACCTTATATTGCGTTTGTGCCTTGACCTGTGGATACAACGTGCACATTCTTCTGTTACAGCGGTGGGTATACCCACCCCCTTGACTAGAAATGGAGGGGTGTTTCTTGCTAAACTTGCGAGTCCTCCATCCCAGTGCAATACTGTTAGGCAGAGGTATCCCACAGACAGCACTGTTATCCAGGTTTTGGATGTTATACTAGTGCAGCGCTGGATTCCCTATGTTGGCTGTAAAATTTCTAGAAAGTCAAATTTAAACTTGGTCCAGGGATAGAGGGTCAAGCTAAGACAGGGCGCAGCCAATCCATCCTGCACCACTGCTCGGATGGCTGTCCTGGGAGGGTTCCTTTGTATATCTGACCTCCCCATTGATACTGCCACCTTCGCTTTTGAAGGACAGCCCTTCACCTCGGGTGTAGTATGGTATGCCGACGATTGGACTCCCGGCGACCAGCATACCGGCGCCAGGAGCCCGACACCGTGCCGAGCGCAAAGGAGCCCCTTGTGGGCTCGCCGTGGGGACGGTGACACGCTATGCGCACAACGCTATTTTATTCTCCCTCCATGGTGGTCGTGGACCCCCACGAGGGAGAATATGTGCCGGTATGTCGGGATTCCATCGCCGGTATACTGTGCGCCGGGATCCCGACATTCGGCAAACTGAAGATCACCCCTTCACCTTATACACTAAGTCACTCCCACATGTGGGTAGCCTCATTTTATACTAGTTCCAGCAGTAGTGCACTGCTCAGCAATAAACTTCAATCTGCTTACCACTGCAGTTCTCAGATACTGTGAGGCAGCAACATATCAACAGTGAGACCTTCCTTGAAGCTCCATATGAAGGGGTCATGAGATGCACTGTGGAGGTCTGGTGGCTGAAGGAGTGTGGGGTATAGCTACTGCATGCGTAGGGCTGGATACACACTGAAAGATCATCTGCAGATGATTTGGCCATACACACTGCCCAACCTTTAATGACTGACTTCACAACTGGGTGTGCATTTACATGCAACCACCCAGTTGCATTGTCAAGCCCTGCCGGACCATATATATATATATATATATATATATATATATATATATACACATATACATATATATATACATATATACACACACACACACGGATATAGCTGCAGATATGAGGCATCGGATGTGCTGCCTGGCTATTGCGATATGTACACCATCATTCTGACATATCAGGGGTACACCAAGTCCGTTGAACCAGCAATATTAATTCAATTGACTGTCCAATAGATTGGCCACTGTGTACCCACCTTGGGACTTACACTGTGTATAAACACTCCCTCTCCCCTCCCCTCCCCCCGTAGCTACTGTATTCTGCCTCCTGTGTGAAATTTTTTTACTATATCGTGTGCCAAAAGCATTTCCATGACACACTAGCTATTTGTTGCTGCAAGCATTCTGCAGTCAGTCCCATTTTGACTTTAAATGTAAATACTTTATTTTTTTTATTTTTTAAGGAAGCACAAACATTACAATATAACAGCAGATGCAATTTGTAGGATGTGATAGAAAGGACACTGAAAAAAAAGCTACATTACAGACCGTACAAGAACTAAAGGAGATAAATGAGAAACATTGTAATGGACACAAATAGAACACCCACAGGAATAAATGTGTGATATACTGTGACAATTTAAATATCAGGCTTGGGTCACAATTTCTAAATTTTTATTACAAAAATATAGGCAAGACCAGCTGCAGTTTTGCAGTCAACTCCCTCCGTAAATTTTACTCTGCTCTAAATAGTATAAAAACAGAACAAACATTTAACTAAATATGTTGAAAAAACAGCAAGTTTTTAAAGCATCCCCATAATAAAAAAGGGTGGGTTGAAAAGGCTGCACATAGACTCTATGAATCAAATGTTTAAACATAATGAAAACTCCTAGTCACCTCCTCTAAAATGGACACCTGCACACTGAGATATTTTAACTATGAGGAATGGTGGGCTGCACTACTTATACTGTAGGTGAGGCCACCTTTGATATATATAATGCTGGGTACACATTAGTACAGGCATGTCCAAACTGCGGCCCTCCAGCTGTTGTGAAACTACATATCCCAGCATGCCCTGACACAGTTTTGCTGTCAGAGAATGCTAAAGCTGTGTCAGGGCGTGCTGAGATGTGTAGTTTCTCAATAGCTGAAGTGCCGCACTAGTAGATATATCTGCATATATATGTATGGACGGCCGGGCATTGTGTTGAGCAAACACACTGCCTGATCCATCGGGACTGACATCATCAACTGTTTGGGTGTTAACATGTGCCTGCCCATTCATTGACCGCCCATAGACACAGCGATGCACCAATAAAATCGACAGATATATTGGTAGTCGGCTGTACTGCAGGGCCAACGGACAGCATTCACAGATATATCGTTCGTACACACTGGCTGACTGACCCACAATATATGGGCCATTCAACAGAACGGCTGATATATCAGCCAGTGTGTACCCAGCATAAGAAGACATAAGTTAACTGAGCTCAAACCACTGGAGTTTGTGTTTTAGTGTATGTATATTTGGATACAAATACTATACATAGGTTGTGTGTCTCAATGTTAGTGTCAGTAGTAGCATAGTGTTATGCGGTGTGTTAGATGATTTGGGCAGAGAGATGTGACACTGAACATATATATATATATATATATATATATATATATATACTTTTTTCCATCAGCATCTAGCCCAGTTTTGGACAATACAAAACTATCCAGAAACTACATTATACAGAGGGATGGTCCTTTAAGTGTCATAGTCAACATCTATGTTCCAACTTCAAGAAACGTTACAAACGGTAAAGATGTAAAAAAAACAAAACATACTATGGTCGGCCAAAACCAGGTGAATTCAGAATACCAAATTCTAAGTTTTCTTTGAATTCTTTGTAACCTTTGGAAAATGGAAGTCTAAGCACATTGCCACAAGTGTTAGCCTCTGGATAGTTTGACGATCCATCAATAAATTCAATGGATGGCTGTGGGTCAAGTCCTATTGGTGGAATATGGTTTACGCCAGTCACAAACAACAATATATCTTGTAGCTTGGTTCTGCATTCTCTCTCTGAAATAGTGAAACCAAATAAAAGCAAATGTTATCATCAACTTAAAAATCATTAGTACCGGCATTTGCACTTTTGCATATATGTAAGCATGTGAAAATAAAAGTATACTAACCTTCACAATCCAGAATAAAGTCTCGCCAGTAGCAAATAATTCTCTCTTCACGAATCCTTGCATTACTACCCACTGGACTATAGGATATTTTGAAGAGATGAGACACGACATCGGATGTCATAACATCCTTTTTCCATATAAATGCTTTTTTAAATAAATCCGGATGCGCATTCATTGCGTCAAGCACACCCAATGTCTTCAGTCCCTCTTTAAATCTAAAATTAAAACATTTAAATCAATAGAATATTGGGACATTAACAAATCGCTACAGATAAACTATAGGTAGTCCTTCTGGACTCCGGAAGGATGAAATGAAAGATCTAGGGGCAGTTGTGGAGGCTGCTGCAGGTGCCAAAATGCTGCTGAGCCCGCTCTAATGTAGCTCCGACCCCCACCATGGCAACGGAGCTACTGCTGTATGTTTATACTGGCCATGTTTCCCTGCATCTAAAAACCTCACATAAATGCTTGGTTTACCTTTTATTTAGCCAGTCTCACGCGGGGGCCATAGCGGGACCCCACAGGAGGGTTCTGCCCTCCACACTATGCTGTCAGCTGCACAGTAAACCAGGGGGTCACTCCTAGCTGGGCCCCCGGTTGGTACTCACCACTGACGATCACCCTCTGATGCTAAACTAACGCTGCCTGTTTACTTAGGTAAAATCTACACAAAATTGTGTGTGAAGTCTAAAACAAATCGCTGGACAAGCAGTGTGTTTTATGGTATCTTCAGTTTCTGGTGTCCAGTTTTAGTCAATTACATTGAGATTCCCTTATTTATGGGAGACATCAGTCAAATAGAGACAGATTATAAGGACGGCATAGCTCAATATCTGTGCATGCTTTGGTATATTATAGAATAAAGAGTTAAATTTAAACAAAATAAAAAATTGCGTGATTAACCCATCCTACAAAGTTTCTGAGCCCATTCTGGTTAATCAAAATTAGGAGAAAAATGGTGTGGGTACCAGTCTTATTTCTTTACAGTGATACTAGAGATTACAGCAATCCTACACCAGCAGCTTTGAACTTTTAGAACCACAAGGGCCAGCATGTAATGGGCCTATGGTACCTGTACCCAGACTCTAAAGTACTAGTCTAAAATTAAAATAAAAAAAAGATTTGAAATTGATTGAGGATTTAGTAAATATGTGATTTGTAAAATAACACTCAAATTTTTGAAACACTCCAAAAACAAATTGATATTTAGTAAATTTCTCTTACATCCTAGAGGATGCGGGGGTCCATATTAGTACCTTTAAGACTTTAATAGTGTGGGCTGGCTCCTCCCTCTATGTCCCTCCTACCAGACTCCGTTTAGAAAATTTGCCCGGAGGAGCCGTTCACACCTAGGGGAGCTCTATAGAGTTTTTCTAGTAAAGTTACTTTTTAGAGTTTGTTTTTGTACAGGAGGCTGTTGGCAACAGCCTGCCAGCAGGGGGGGAATAACGGGGGAGGAGTGTCCGCCCTGCGGGGTCTGAGCCACTGTCTCCACTGACTGGACATTGAGCTCCAGAGGGTATAGATCGCTCCCCGCCGCAGGGGAATGCTCACCCCAGCAGCAGGCCACCACCCCCTTGCAGAGCTGAAGTGTGGCGAGGGAGTCACCGCCACCACCTAACAAGCAGGGGGACGGTGTGAAGATGGCGGCTTCAGGGTAGGAGCGCAGTATTAAGTGCGCTCCCGGACGGCTCAGCGGTACTTTACTGCAGCGCTGTGAGGAGCATCCTGAACGCTCTTACTCTTCGGGAGGACCTTCTGGAACAGGGTCCATTCACTTATCAAGACTTACCACGACTACGTTTAACGACATGGAGGTTGAACACCAGATATGAGCTCGTAAAAGGCATTCCGAACAAGTTTATTCCTACCCTGATACAGGCTAGGAAAGGAGAAACGTCTAAACATTACCATTGCATTTGGAAAAAGTATGTATCTTGGTGTGAATGCAAGAAGTTTCCTACAGTGGAATTTCAACTGGAACGGTTTCTCCTCTTCCTGCAAGCAGGTGTGGATATGGTCCTGAGTTTGGGATCCATAAAGGTCCAGATTTTGGCCTTATCCATTTTCTTCCAGAAACTGGCTTCCCTCCCTGAGGAACAGACTTTCTTGAAAGGAGTTCTGCACATCCAGACTCCCTTTGTGCCACCTATGTCACCATGGGATCTTAATGTGGTGTTACAGTTCCTCCAATCGGATTGGTTCGAGCCTCTACAGGAGTTTGAAGTCAAGTTTCTCACGTGGAAGGCTGTCACTTTGTTGGCCTTAGCTTTTGCTAGACGTGTGTCGGAGTTGGGGGCTTTGTCTTGTTAAAGCCCCTTACTTAATCTTCCGTGAAGATAGAGCTGAGCTCCGGACACATCAGCAGTTCCTTCTAAAGGTTGTGTAGGCTTTTTGTATCAACCAACCTATTGTGGTACCAGTCGCTACTACTGACTCCTCTATTTCGTCATAGTCCTTAGATGTTTCAAGGTCTCTGAAAATCTATGTGAAGAGGACTGCTCGTCACAGAAAATCGGACTCTGTTCTGTATGATCCCAAGAAAATTGGGTGTACTGCTTCTAAGCAGACGATCTCTCACTGGATCAGAGTCACTATCCAGCATGCATATTCTACTGCAGGATTGCAGTGTCCCAAATCTGTTAAAGCCCACTCTACTCTAAGGTGGGTTCTTTCTGGGTGGCTGCTCGGGGTGTCTAGGCTTTACAACTTTGCCGAGCAGCTACTTAGTCTGGGTCTAACATGTTTGCTACGTTTACAAGTTCGATACTTTGGACAGTGAGGGCCTAAAGTTTGGTCAATCAGTTCTGCAGGTCCTCCGCGCTCTCCCTCCCGTTCGGTGAGCTTTGGTACATCACCATGGTACAAATATGGACCCCAGCATCCTGTAGGACGTAAGAGAAAAATAGGATTTTAATACCTACCGGTAAATCATTTTCTATTAGTCCGTAGAGGATGCTGGGGACTCCAAAAGAACCATGGGGTAAAGACGGGATACGCAGGAGGCATGGGCACACTATAAGAGACTTTGAATGGGTGTGAACTGGCTCCTCCCTCTATGCCCCTCCTCCAGACTCCAGTTATAGAACTGTGCCCAGGGAGACGGACATTTTGAGGAAAGAATTTACTGTTTAAACACGGTGAGCGTCATACCAGCTCACACCTCAAACATGCCGCAGAACGTGGCATTCAATAGAACACCAGCTGACGGCATGAAAAATATACAGCAATATGCTGACCGAAAATGTAACAACCTGTGTAAACACAAACAAAAATAGCATACCGCATGCCATGGCATGAATAACATCAGCAACGGACTGACTGAAAAGAAAAACAACATGAGTGTAACCATAACCGATAACTGCAGATACAGTACGCACTGGGACGGGCGCCCAGCATCCTGTACGGACTAAGAGAAAAGGATTTACCGGTAGGTAATTAAAATCCTGTTTTACCCTCTAGAGCCGTGGTACCCAACCGCGGTCTCAAGTACCCCCAACAGTTAATATTTTCCAGGTCCCCTCACAGGATTGCAAGTGAAATAATTTGGTCCACCTGTGGGTCTTTTAAAATGTGTCAGTGAGTAATGAATACACCTGTTCAACTGCTTGGTGACCTGGAAAACACGAACTGTTGAGGTTACTTGGGGACAGAGCTTGGGAACCACTGCTCTAGAGGGACTTTTGTTCATTGCAATTTACCAACACTAAATTTTAATATACATTTTTTCTACATTTTGCACACATTTAAATAGTTACGCTGTTTATCTCCAAAAAAAAAAAAAGAAAAAAAAAAAAAAGGTATTTTCTTTTATGCAGCTAATCTTTATAGCATACAGAAGCAACTGGTTATGCATTCTACTCAACACTAAAGTATTCTATAAAGTCAGTATAATCCGACTGGAAAATCCAACAATTAAATAAACGTGGCATTATTTAAACTTTAAATGTAATAACCTCTCTTCAGAATGCATTGTTCTATCCCGTAGATACCAATGCAAGTAGTCTTGGACAATTTGGTGTTTGTCGTCAACTGTTTTAATTACACGGAGACAGCCAGCAAGATTAAGGAGCAGGTTATTTTCATACAACACGTCTTGAAGATTCTCAACTGAAGTAGCATTCATAATCTGAAATTTAAAAAAATATAAATGGGTAAATCTATAGGTCAACATGACATTACTAAATGTGAGATAATGAAATCACGACTCAAAATGAATATACAAAAAAAATAAATAAAATCATTGACACATAATTAAAAATAAATGCAGTAATTAAATTAACATTATGTATATACCTTCTGCATAATTTCTTTTGCTTCCACATCTACAAGATCTTGTAATACAAGTGGAGTATTTTTCCAGCCATATGTTAGAGCATTGTATAAGACAGGAGAAAAAAAATTTGGAGCGGGTCCACCGTGCACCAGTGATAGTGAAATGGATAAACCAGCCAGATAATACTCATCATTCCGCAAAGCTGAAAAACATTAAAAAAGTGCATAAAAAAAAAATAAATAAAAAAAAAAAAAAACCACACATACACACCAAAAAAATACACGTGATTTTGGTACTTACCGGTAAATCCTTTTCTTGAAGTCCGTAGGGGATACTGGGATGGCGAATTACAGCGGGGTATAGATGGTTCTATTTGAGGTGGTGCACTTTAAATTTTTTCAACCTAGTGTGTGCTGGCTCCTCCCCTCTATGCCCCCTTTCATCAGACCAGTCTCCATAACTGTGCCCGAAGGAGACGGAACATGCCTCAAGGAGGAGGAAAAAACAGAATAGAAGAACAGGAGAAACTGAGCAACATAACTTAAAAAGTAAAACAAAAAAATAGCGAAAGCAACGCGCATACGCTGATGCACAACAACACAAACAATATGCAGAAAAGAAAGCACAGAGGTGGGCGGCCTGTATCCCCTATGGTCTTGGAGAAAAGCATTTACCAGTAAGTACCAAAATCCAGTTTTAACTAGCATCCATAGAGTATACTGGGATGGTGAATTACAGTGGGGACATGCCAGAGCTCTCATTACGGGTGGGTGTGTGCCGAGATCCATGCAAAACCAAACTGAGCGCCCGACGCCAAGGTATCAAAACAATAGAATTTAACAAAAGTGTGGGCACTGGACCAGGTAGCAGCCCTACGCAACTGCAAGGCAGAGACTCCACGAGCAGCCGCCCAGGAATATCTCACCGACCTAGTGGAATGGGCGGTGACAGACTGTGGCAAAGGTAAGGACACAAATGAATAAGCCTGTTGGATAGTGAGTTTTATCCAATGGTTTGCTTCGAAGCAGGACAACCAATCTTGGTGGCCTCATACAAAACAAAGGAGTATCTGACTTCCGGGTACGAGCCATTCCGTTGACATAAATGCACAACGCTTGCACCATATCCAAACTACGAGGCGTGGAGGAATCGGTTACTACCTGAACTACAATAGGTGGATTTATGTGAAATGCCGAGACAACCTACAAGTCCTGAGTTCTGCACGATCTTCGTGAAACCCAAGATTTTCAGGACAAGGCCCCCCAATTCAGAGAGTCGCCGCGCAGAAGCAAGAGCCAACAAGGTGAGAGTCTTCCAAGCAAATACTTGGACTCCGCCTGCTGCAATGGTTGTAGAAAATCCAACACCAACTGTGAGATCCCAAGGGGTCGTAGGATATACAAAAGGTGGTTGCAAGTGGAGCACACCCTTAAGAAAGGTCTGAACCTCCGAGATCTAGGCCAACCATTTTTGTTAAAAGACTGACAAGGCAAAACGACCCAATTTGAAAACCGCTGGCAGATAACGATGACTGACACCAGGAGACATACATCTTCCATAGCCGATGGTAGTGCCGTGATGTGACATCTTTCCTAGCATGGAGCAGTCGGGATAACGGCCTCTGGAATGCCCTTCCTGGCTAAAATCTCCCTCTCAACTTCCACCCCGTCAAACATAGCCGCTGTAAGTTTGGATAGACGAATGGGCCTTGCTGAAGATCTTATCTCAGCGTCAATGGCCAGGGGTTGGCTACCAACAGGGAGAAGAGATCTGCGTACCAGGCCCGCCAAGGAGATTAAAATTGCCTGAACCTTTTCCCTCTAAGATTCGTGGTACTAGAGTGAATGGAGGGAACAGATAGATCGTCTAAAAGGTCCAGGGCGTAAAAAATGCATCTACAGCTGTCGCCTGTGGGTCCCTTGTCCTTGAGCAGTAACACTGAAGATGCGTGTTGTGTCGGGATGCCATCAGATCTGAGGCCAACCCCATAGGGATACTATCTGACAGAAGAATTGAGGGTGGCGACCCCACTCTCTCCGGGTGGAGATCTTGCCGACTGAGGAAATCTGGCTCCCAGTTGTCCACTCCCAGAATGAATATGGCAGACAGTGCCGTGGCATGTCACTCTGCCCAAAGGAGGATATTGGTGACTTCTCATAGCCACCTTGCCTTTGGTTCCGCCTTGTCGATTGATGTAGCCCACCGTGGTGGCATTGTCTGCTTGTACTTGAGTGGCGTGATTTTGTAACAGGTGGAAGGCCTGAAAAAGGACATTGTTAATCGTCCTTAGTTCAAAGATGTTTATGGGGAGGATGGTTTCGTATGGTAACCACTTTCCCTGAAACTGAGCCACCTGAGTCACTGCTCAACAGCCCAGTCATGCAGCAGGCTTGGCCAATTTGGAAGCAGGCTGACGGGCAGCCCAAGAAAGTTTTGGTTTTGACTTTGAGGATTTGGAAGCGCGAGCTTGTCTCGGGTACGCCTGACCATTTTCTTTACCTGGAGGTCGAAAGGATCGCAAAGTTTTACTCTTAGCCTTCGGAGCCGAAGGATTAGTACTTTGGAGACTTGCAGTCTTGGCAGACACCAAGTCAGTCACAATCTTGTTCCAATCTTACACAAATATTATAACCTCCCTTAATAAGGGAGCACCTCAAAGGTCTTCTTAGAGTACAGGTGCACCCACAAGGACCGTAAACACCGAATCCGGTGAGCCAGTATGGACGTGGTAGACGCTTTGGCCGCCATAACACCTGCATCAGAGGCTGCCTCATGAATGTAATGGGAGGCTCTGATAATACATGATAGACATTGTCTGGCATTATCTGGAAAATTCTGAGGTAGCTCTGCCTCAACTGCTTGAACCCAGGCTTCAATACCTTTTGCAGCCCGAGAGGCTGACAAAGTGGGACTATGTACAGCACCAGCAAGAGAGTGTAAATAGACTTAAAGCAGCCCTCCACACACTTATCCGTCAGTTCCTTCAGAGAGGTGACAGTAGTGACAGGCAGAGTAGATGACACAAGACGGGCCACATGCGAGTCCACTGGTGGAGGTGTTTCCCACTTGGTACTTAACTCTGCGGAGATAGGATAATGAGCTAGCATCTTTTTAGACAGGGAAAATTTCTTTCCTGGAGACTCCCAGGATTCCTGACGTATGTCAATTAAATGGTCAGAATGTGGCAAGACTAATTTAGTAACCTTCCGACGTTTGAACTTATCAGGTTGCTTAGACGTATCTGGAGGGTCAGTCTCATCATCAATCTGAAGAATCAGTTTGATAGCCTCCACTATATCAGGAACATCAACCTGCGTCACAGATTCCACATCAGAATCAGCTGTATTAGTGTCTAAGGGATCAGTATATTCCCCAACCCCATCGGATGAAGTATCCGAAACATGAGTAGATTGTGAGGAAGAAATGGCCCACTTAGATGACCCTTTGGTACCAGTAGGGCAAGGGTTAAGCTTTTAACAAAGGACTGATTTAATTGCTGTAAATGAGTAGACAGTATCTGCCCATGGCGAACTAACTACAGGGACAATATGTGGCTGTAATGGCACAGGAGGTCCCACAGGGGGTGTAAGTCGTGTTACAAGCGTAGTCAGCAAATTTGAAAAATCAGCCCAAGGTGATTCTTGGTGTGCCACCGGTGCTGCAGGCTGACTGGGGGATGCAGAACACCCAATACCTGAACCCTCAGCTGATATATTTTCCTCAGGTAAAACCATGGCGTCAGCACTGCCTGATGCATGAGCGTACGCGGAGTTCCCGCACTGTGCAGCAGACATTGAGAATGTAGCCATAGGGCGTGACAGAACAATATAGAAAGACAAGCACAATACCCGACAAAAACCACCTATGGTATGTGACTGCAAATGCTGAGCACAAACAGAGGATTTAAGAGGTATGAGGTGACTGAAATACACAGATAAAAATACAAAAAACAGTATATCCTGTGGAATACTATATGGTATACGAGACCCTGATGCACTTAGCCCCCCCAGGGTACAGAATATAGTGATAGCAATATGTGCGACATACACAGAATGGAAACCACACAGCAGCTATAGGCACACACAGTCACATGTACAATGTAGAAATTATTACATAACAATAAAACTGCACTGGATTAGTAATAGTACATATACATGTATGAATACAGATATAACAATGCACAGTAAACAATGGATGTATATCACAGGATACTTGTACTAAATATTCATACTAAACGACATGTAGAATACTTAAGTGTCCCGTAAATGCACAGCGCTCATGAGACAGGCGGCTTTACAGAGGAGACAGTGCCAAGCAGTCCCAGAATCAGCGCAGCTCTGTGAAATGGCGCCCAAACGCTGACAGGGAGTGAAGGAGAGATGCAGCTTCAGGGCGAGAACACCTGCTGTAGATGGCGCCTGGAGCTGGGGGATGGGCTACAGGTCAGTGCCTTATGCACTCTGCAGGACTTTACCACCGGGTACTATGGATCCTATAATAAACTGATTTTAGTAAATCCAACATGTGCTCCTTGCCCTGGTGGATATAGTGGGGTCCCTGCACGGCCAGAGTGACCACGCCGGAAGCATGGTCCATCTGCTGGGACCGCATCTGGATCACGATTTCAGTGGGTCCCACCTGGGGAACCCTCTTCCCTCCTTCATGAAGTGCGGCCACGTGATCCAAGAGAGCAGCAGCGGTGATGTGTACCTTATGGGAACCAGAGCGCTTCCGCTGCAAGTACCCGGCAACCAGGGCACAGGAGTATGCAGCGCCGCTGGGGGAGGTGATTGAGCCGTAGCTCGGAATGTCAGTGATATCCATGGCATCTAGTGCCTGTGCTGCGGCCCTTGAAGTCTTCTTTCTTCTTAGAAAAGCTCTTATTAGGGCTGCCTAATGCAGCCCATCCTGTTAGCAGCATGCACTGCAGGCACCAACTTACAAACTGAGCTCCAGTGCCTGGAAGCGGGGATATACAGGCGGCGGTGCAGTGCATCCTGGGAACAGTCAAAGCGGTGCCTCGTATCAAGATCCAACTCTACACCCCCTATGTTATTCCCTGTGGAATACCAGTGTACCCCCCTGCAGAAACAGTTTCTAGTGTTGCTTCAATCTTATGGTGTGAGGAGTCTTTTAAAGAAGTAGCCCCCGGGAGTGGAAGTGCAATCTTTAGAGAGACGAGAAACTGAAGAGTCAACCGTGGGTGGATTTTCCCAAAGCTTCCTGTCTTCAGGAGGAAAGAGAAAAGACAAAAACCTTTTAAGAATCTGGAATTTTTTTAACAGAATGCAATCAAGCTTCCTTAAATTAGGCATTTCGTTCAGAAGACAGAAGACGTTAACACTAGACTTTTGTGGTTTACTGAAATATACAGGTTCTACCAGAGTGTCTTTTTCACGTATTTCCATAACCTCAGTATTGCACAAATGAGTGACTCAACCCCTTGAGAAGGGTCCCCAATTTCCTCCTCCATTCTTAATCCATATCCTCTATATCTGGCATGTCTTCCCCCGTGTCATTCAACTGCAGGACCTGTGGGAACATGCATTTTTGGTGCATTTAGTCTGGGCGGATGAGTAGAGGATTTAATCCACCACTTTTTAGAGACCAATTCCTCCACAGACTGTCTAAGAGCTTGTCTGTTGTGGCCAGGAGCATCCAGTTCTGAGGAAATATCTGTCATGACACCTGTTAAAGTGTACAGCCACACTGGTGTAGACTCTTGTGACCTGCCGTCAGATTATTACCCAGACTCCGTACACTGGTCAAAAATATGTGATCCTTCAGATGTCTGTGTAAACTTATTAGAGCAGTCTTTACAGAATACTTTTCCCTGTCATTCTTACACAGTATAGATGACACACACACACACAGGAAAAAGTACAGTGTGTCACCCCTGCAAGCAGTAGTAAATAAAACAGCCAACAGGAGAAAGCACATAGTGGGAGAAACCAGCACACTATGAGCTGTGTATAATATAGCCAGGCAGTACTGATTCCGGAGTCACTTAATAGCAACCCCAAGTGTAACCTGCTCCTCCCAACAATTAGCCCCCACTGCATACCACAGTCCCGGGAGACTTGTGAGGTCCGCGCTGGCTCTGGCGTCGCTGTAGCTGAACTCTGTACACGCGGTATGTATAATGGCGCTTGCTGTCCTGCTCTGTAAGCTCTGCCCCTCTGCTATGGTGCGCCTACAGCGGAATCTACACACAGTCTAATAAGGCATAGTAGCTCTATTAGAGAAGTGTGCCTGATCAATGATTTGACGCCTTGTGAACCGGGTATCCCGCTATTCGTGAACCAGTGCATGCTCAACAGTCTTGCATAACTTCAGCTGTTCGGGGGTGTCGGCAGGTTCTGAGGATCCAGCACCAGCCCTCCATACGGCTGCGGTGAGAGATCACCCCATGGCCGATGTCATGGTTACTAGGTATCCGGGGCCATACCTCTCTATAAGGTCTGGACGGGTCCACCCCTCCCCCTAAGTCCCTCGATGCAGACAGGCGCTTGTCTGAAAAATTAGAGAAATATAAAATATTTAAAGGAAAAACAACCCAAAAAACAAACACTGGAGCCCTACAGCATGTGACAAGTTCTGAGGGCATAGTTTTCTAAACTGGTCTGATGGGAGGAGGCATAGAGGGGAGGAGCCAGCACACACTAGGTTGAAGAAATTTAAAGTGCACCTGCTCCAATGGACCCATCTATACCCCACTGTAATTTACCATCCCAGTATACCCTATGCATGCTAGAGAAATTATAATTAATATGAGTAAACCAATTTGAATTTAACGAAAACACCATGTAAAAGTCTAACAATAAAAACCAAAGTAAAGCAATTAGGAGCCTCAAGCAGATATAACAATATACCTGTACCATGAATAGCATATTGGCACATTGTGCTTGACCCAGCGGATGCACATGCCTAGCATTAAAATTGTGTACATACTATCTACAGTTCCTTGAGTAGTATCTTAGGATACGGTGATACCCCTTTTCCACTAGAAGTCTCGGGTCTGACCCCGGGATTTGGAACACGGTTCCAAGCCAGGTCAGACACGAGAAGGACCCCTTTTCCACTATGGGAGCGAACCCGGGAATATCCCGTGTAGGCGCCGTTTACACTGCACCCGGATACAGTTTCTTCTGCCTGGCGATTGGAGATGAAGTTATCTCCAAGCGCCGGGAAAACCGGTAGATCAGGACCCCCGGGACATGGCCTCGTACCCGTTAGGCCACACCACCAATTCCATGCTGCCCACTGTCTTGCTGGGGGCAAGCCCGGCACTCTGGAAGCTGCTGAGCTGCCCCCAGCCTCCGGCACACAATTTCTCTGCCAGCGCTGCTGTCTGCATAGCAGGAGAGACAGCATGCGCTGCCCCCCCCCCCCAACCTCGAGACTGCCCGCGAAAACCTGCGGTCAGGGAGGTATGGGATCTTCACATGCTGTAAACGGGTCCCGTGTCGACTGACATGGGTAACTTGTTTACACTACACCTTACACGGGTCATTCCCGCGTCCTACCCTGGTAGGATTCCCAGATCACTTGACCCGGGTTTTTTCAGAGGGAGACGTTTCCACTAGCCAAAAAACACGTGTAAATGCACACACCCGTGCAAAAACCCATGTTTTTGGACGAGGTGGAAAAGGGTTATAAGTAGCACAGTACAGGGAACACGTACAGAATTTAAACACGTAAATGGATTAGTAGAGGCAAACTTTCTTGAAACCTATACATAGTTTTTCTTAAAATTTTGTATTCCTGTATATTAGGGAGAAACATAATTAAAAACATACACTATAGGACTGCACAGTATGTGATATGGATATATAACTAGTGATATTGTTTATTAGTCTTCTACATTACTCCTCAATCATACCTAGATGCATTTAAAGCCTGGAATATGGTTTTCAATTAGCATTCTTTATATATATTGTATATATGATACAACTGATTTTTTTCTTCTTCCAAACATAAAGCAAGGAAATAACTAACCAATTAAGTTTGACGATCTAAACCAGGGCTCGACAAATCCCAGGGGCCAGGTAGCCATGGCCCCTAGCTTTTGCTGCCTGGCTACCAAATTATGCAAGGAGGGAGAGAGCGAGCAGATTCGTGGGCATGGCTTTATTGCGGCTGCCATTTCATGCACAGGAGTGCATGTGCTGAGTGATCGTCCCAGCCTATGCTGTGTGCAGTTTTCAAACTCCAGCTGCATATAGCTATCCAATAGGGGGGTCTATGTGTGGCCAGGGATTGTGCTTCGAAGGGGGCAGTGATATGGCCAAAAAGCGGAGGATTGTTTACTCGGGGGATTGATTCAGAGGGCTGGTTTGCCTGGGGGGCCCCCTTAGTTGTGTGGGAGGGGAGGTGGTGGCAACAGTAGTGGTATGGCTCCTACACTTTCATCTTTGCTCCTAGTATCTAGAAAAAAAATTGTCAAGTCCAGATGTAAACTTACCAAAAAAAAAAAAAAAAAAGAACATAATGATAATAACAGAGAAAACAAATGGAGAAACCAAAACAAATATAAAAATACCTTGAGCATCACAAGACAATGTCTTTGAATTTTCTGGTCCTTCAAATAATTTGCTGATTTGCAAAAACTGTAGAAGAAGTCTAAAAAATTCCCTCGTTGGGCCACCAAAATCTACAGCTCCTTCTGTATTCCCAAAGGAATCAGTGAAAATTACAGAAAGGCGATTTTCAGGCCTAAATGTTTGCCGCTTTAGTCCACGACATGCTCCGTCCCAGACTTCTCTGCGGTTTATGTTAAACTTTGAAATGCTTTCAGTATCAATCTGTACTGCCAGATTTGACAGAATATCCTTTAGATTGATATCACTACAACACAAAATGTAGATTTAAAATAATTTAGAAGGTCAATTACTAATATCAATATATTTGGCATTCATGAATTACCTTGTACACATACATTAATGTAAAATTACTATCTATCCACACACATGCACGTGATCAGCTTCATTGTAGGCATTGCAGTAACGTGATTGCAAACAGTGTGACCTCATTTGGATGTGCTGGTGCTATCACACATAATTCATGGTGCCTATGAATCCATTACTTTGTGAGCACAGACAAAAATACAGTAGTCAGTCAAATGCCGTGATGCAGCAAAGAGGAGGCTGAGCACACTGGAAACGTGTACCCGATAGGATATTCTAATGCTGAAAGACTTGAGAAAGGTCAACTGAATGGCATAAATTTCTACTTTTAAAAAGGATATATTTGGGTAAGTCTGGTGTGTGTCATCTTCTTACTACTTTTCACATGGACATATATTAAAAATAAAATATAAAACTTACAAAAATATATAATATACATGATATAGCAAGCAGGTTTTAAATGTACAAGAATAAAAACATAAAAGCTTATCTGTCCATCAGAATAATATAATATATATATATATATATATATATATATATATATAAAATTGACCAGCACCTATTAGTCAACAGGTATTCAAAAATTCAAAGAAAAATAAAATAAGAATTTACTTACCGATAATTCTATTTCTCGGAGTCCGTAGTGGATGCTGGGGTTCCTGAAAGGACCATGGGGAATAGCGGCTCCGCAGGAGACAGGGCACAAAAAAGTAAAGCTTTACTAGGTCAGGTGGTGTGCACTGGCTCCTCCCCCTATGACCCTCCTCCAGACTCCAGTTAGGTACTGTGCCCGGACGAGCATACACAATAAGGGAGGCATTTTGAATCCCGGGTAAGACTCATACCAGCCACACCAATCACACCGTACAACTTGTGATCTAAACCCAGTTAACAGTATGACAACAGAAAGGGCCTCTTAAAGATGGCTCCTTAACAATAACCCGAATTAGTTAACAATAACTATGTACAAGTATTGCAGATAATCCGCACTTGGGATGGGCGCCCAGCATCCACTACGGACTCCGAGAAATAGAATTATCGGTAAGTAAATTCTTATTTTCTCTATCGTCCTAAGTGGATGCTGGGGTTCCTGAAAGGACCATGGGGATTATACCAAAGCTCCCAAACGGGCGGGAGAGTGCGGATGACTCTGCAGCACCGAATGAGAGAACTCCAGGTCCTCCTTTGCCAGGGTATCAAATTTGTAAAATTTTACAAACGTGTTCTCCCCCGACCACGTAGCTGCTCGGCAGAGTTGTAATGCCGAGACCCCTCGGGCAGCCGCCCAAGATGAGCCCACCTTCCTTGTGGAGTGGGCTTTTACAGTTTTAGGCTGTGGCAGGCCCGCCACAGAATGTGCAAGTTGAATTGTGTTACAAATCCAACGAGCAATCGACTGCTTAGAAGCAGGTGCGCCCAACTTGTTGGGTGCATACAATATAAACAGCGAGTCAGATTTTCTGACTCCAGCCGTCCTTGCAATGTATATTTTTAAGGCTCTGACAACGTCCAACAACTTGGAGTCCTCCAAGTCGCTAGTGGCCGCAGGCACCACAATAGGTTGGTTCAGATGAAATGCTGATACCACTTTAGGGAGAAAATGCGGACGAGTCCGCAGTTCTGCCCTATCCGAATGGAAGATTAGATAAGGACTTTTATAAGATAAAGCCGCCAATTCAGATACTCTCCTGGCAGAGGCCAGGGCTAGTAACATAGTCACTTTCAATGTGAGATATTTCAAATCCACCTTTTTCAATGGTTCAAACCAATGGGATTTGAGGAAATCTAAAACTACATTTAGATCCCACGGTGCCACCGGAGGCACCACAGGAGGCTGTATATGCAGTACTCCCTTGACAAAAGTCTGGACCTCAGGGACAGAGGCCAATTCTTTTTGGAAGAATATTGACAGGGCCGAAATTTGAACCTTAATGGATCCCAATTTGAGACCCATAGATAATCCTGATTGCAGGAAATGTAGGAAACGACCCAGTTGGAATTCCTCCGTCGGAACCTTCCGATCCTCGCACCACGCTACATATTTTCGCCAAATGCGGTGATAATGTTTCACGGTGACTTCCTTCCGTGCCTTAATCAAGGTAGGAATGACTTCTTCTGGAATGCCTTTCCCTTTTAGGATCTGGCGTTCAACCGCCATGCCGTCAAACGCAGCCGCGGTAAGTCTTGAAAAAGACAGGGACCCTGCTGTAGCAGGTCCCTTCTCAGAGGTAGAGGCCACGGTTCGTCCGTGAGCATCTCTTGAAGTTCCGGATACCAAGTCCTTCTCGGCCAATCCGGAACCACTAGTATTGTTCTTACTCTTCTTTGCCGTATGATCTTCAATACCCTTGGTATGAGCGGCAGAGGAGGAAACACATACACTGACTGGTACACCCAAGGAGTTACCAGTGCGTCCACAGCTATTGCCTGTGGATCTCTTGACCTGGCGCAATATTTGTCCAGTTTCTTGTTGAGGCGAGACGCCATCATGTCTACAATTGGTCTTTCCCAACGGTCTATTAACATGTTGAAGACTTCTGGATGTAGACCCCACTCTCCCGGATGAAGATCGTGTCTGCTGAGGAAGTCTGCTTCCCAGTTGTCCACGCCCGGGATGAACACTGCTGACAGTGCTATCACGTGATTCTCCGCCCAGCGAAGAATCTTGGCAGCTTCTGCCATTGCACTCCTGCTTCTTGTGCCGCCCTGCCTGTTTACATGGGCGACCGCCGTGATGTTGTCCGACTGAATCAACACCGGCTTTCCTTGCAGGAGAAGTTCCGCCTGGCTTAGAGCATTGTAGATTGCTCTTAGTTCCAGAATGTTTATGTGAAGAGACTTTTCCAGACTCGTCCATACTCCCTGGAAGTTTCTTCCTTGTGTGACTGCTCCCCAGCCTCTCAGGCTGGCGTCCGTGGTCACCAGGATCCAATCCTGAATGCCGAATCTGCGGCCTTCTAATAGGTGAGCCTTCTGCAACCACCACAGAAGTGACACCCTTGTCTTTGGTGACAGGGTTATTCGCAGGTGCATCTGCAGATGCGACCCTGACCATTTGTCCAACAGATCCCTTTGGAATATTCTTGCATGGAATCTGCCGAATGGAATTGCTTCGTAAGAAGCCACCATTTTTCCCAGGACTCTTGTGCATTGATGTACTGACACTTTTCCTGGTTTTAGGAGGTTCCTGACCAGATCGGATAACTCCTTGGCTTTTTCCTCTGGAAGGAAAACCTTTTTCTGAACCGTGTCCAGAATCATTCCTAGGAACAGCAGACGAGTTGTCGGGATTAAATGGGATTTTGGAATATTCAGAATCCACCCGTGTTGTCTTAGCACCTCTTGAGATAGTGCTAAAGCTGTCTCCAGCTGTTCTCTGGACCTTGCCCTTATTAGGAGATCGTCCAAGTATGGGATAACTAATACGCCTTTTCTTCGAAGAAGAATCATCATCTCGGCCATTACCTTGGTAAAGACCCGAGGCGCCGTGGACAATCCGAACGGCAGCGTCTGAAACTGATAGTGACAGTTTTGAACAATGAACCTGAGGTACCCCTTGAACTTGAACTTTTTTATGTAGAGGTTCAAGGACTTCAGATTTAGAATAGGCCTTACCGAGCCATCCGGCTTCGGTACCACAAATAGAGTGGAATAATACCCCTTTCCTTGTTGTAATAGGGGTACTTTGACTATCACCTGCTGAGCGTACAGCTTGTGAATGGCTTCCAACACCCTCTCCCTTTCGGAAGAGACGGTTGGTAAGGCAGACTTCAGGAAACGATGAGGAGGATCCGTCTCTAATTCCAACCTGTACCCCTGAGATATTATCTGCAGGATCCAGGGGTCTACCTGCGAGTGAGCCCACTGCGCGCTGTAATTTTTGAGACGGCCCCCCACTGTCCCCGAGTCCGCTTGAGAGGCCCCAGCGTCATGCTGAGGTTTTTGCAGGAGCCGGGGAGGGCTTCTGTTCCTGGGAAGGAGCTGCCTGTTGGTGTCTCTTCCCTCTTCCTCTGCCTCGTGGCAGGTACGACAAGCCCTTTGCTCTCTTATTTTTGTAGGAGCGAAAAGGCTGCGGTTGAAAAGTCGGTGCCTTTCTCTGTTGGGGAGTGACTTGAGGTAAAAAAGTGGATTTCCCGGCAGTAGCCGTGGCCACCAAGTCTGATAGACCAACTCCAAATAACTCCTCCCCTTTATACGGCAAAACCTCCATGTGACGTTTTGAATCCGCATCGCCTGTCCACTGTCGTGTCCATAAGGCTCTTCTGGCTGAAATGGACATAGCACTCACCCGAGATGCCAGTGTGCAAATATCCCTCTGTGCATCACGCATATAGATAAATGCATCCTTTATTTGTTCTAACGACAGTAAAACATTGTCCCTATCTAGGGTATCAATATTTTCAATCAGGGATTCTGACCAAACTACTCCAGCACTGCACATCCAGGCAGTTGCTATAGCTGGTCGTAGTATAACACCTGCATGTGTGTATATATTCTTTTGAATAACTTCCATCTTTCTATCTGATGGATCCTTAAGTGCGGCCGTCTCAGGAGAGGGTAACGCCACTTGTTTGGATAAGCGTGTGAGCGCCTTGTCCACCTTAGGGGGTGTTTCCCAGCGCGCCCTAACCTCTGGCGGGAAAGGGTATAATGCCAATAACTTTTTTGAAATTATCAACTTTTTATCAGGAGCAACCCACGCTTCATCACACACGTCATTTAATTCTTCTGATTCAGGAAAAACTGTTTGTAGTTTTTTCACACCATACATAATACCCTGTTTTACGGTATCTGTAGTATCAGCTAAATGTAACGTCTCCTTCATTGCCAAAATCATATAACGTGTGGCCCTACTGGAAAATACGTTTGAATTTCTACCGTCGTCACTGGAATCAGTGCCCGTGTCTGGGTCTGTGTCGACCGACTGAGGCAAAGGGCGTTTTACAGCCCCTGACGGTGTTTGAGGCGCCTGGACAGGCATTAATTGATTGTCCGGCCGCCTCATGTCCTCAACTGACTGTTTAAGGGAAGATAAACCATCACGTAATTCCACAAATAAAGGCATCCATTCTGGTGTCGACCCCCTGGGGGGTGACATCTGCATATTTGGCAATTGCTCCGCCTCCACCCCAATATCGTCCTCATACATGTCGACACCACGTACCGACACACACCGCAAACTCACAGGGAATGCTCTAATGAAGACAGGACCCACTAGCCCTTTTGGGGAGACAGAGGGAGAGTCTGCCAGCACACACCACAAAGCGCTATATATACAAGGGATATCCTTATATTAAGTGCTCCCTTATAGCTGCTTTAATATATATATATATAGCCATTAATGTGCCCCCCCTCTCTGTTTTACCCTGTTTCTGTAGTGCAGTGCAGGGGAGAGACCTGGGAGCCGTTCTGACCAGCGGAGCTGTGACAGAAAATGGCGCCGTGTGCTGAGGAGATAGGCCCCGCCCCTTTTTCGGCGGGTTCTTCTCCCGCTATTTTTCCAGTCAGGCAGGGGTTAAATATCTCCATATAGCCCCTATGGGCTATATGTGAGGTATTTTTAGCCTTGTATAAGGTTTATATTTGCCTCTCAGAGCGCCCCCCCCCAGCGCTCTGCACCCTCAGTGACTGCCCAGTGAAGTGTGCTGAGAGGAAAATGGCGCACAGCTGCAGTGCTGTGCGCTACCTTATGAAGACTGAGGAGTCTTCAGCCGCCGGTTTCCGGACCTCTTCACGCTTCAGCATCTGCAAGGGGGTCGGCGGCGCGGCTCCGGGACCGGACTCCACGGCTGGGCCTGTGTTCGATCCCTCTGGAGCTAATGGTGTCCAGTAGCCAAGCAGCAAATCCACTCTGCATGCAGGTGAGTTTACTACTTTCCCCCTAAGTCCCACGTTGCAGTGATCCTGTTGCCAGCAGGACTCACTGTAAAGAAAAAAACCTAAACTAAACTTTCTCTAAGCAGCTCTTTAGGAGAGCCACCTAGATTGCACCCTTCTCGTTCGGGCACAAAATCTAACTGGAGTCTGGAGGAGGGTCATAGGGGGAGGAGCCAGTGCACACCACCTGACCTAGTAAAGCTTTACTTTTTTGTGCCCTGTCTCCTGCGGAGCCGCTATTCCCCATGGTCCTTTCAGGAACCCCAGCATCCACTTAGGACGATAGAGAAATATTGGGTACACATCAAAGACTTAATAAGATCTTCGTGCATACGACCCGCAGTACTTCATGGTAACAAGAAATGGAAAATAAAAAAATGGTGAAAAAAAAGTGTGAATTCTTTTTTCAACACAAACCTATCAATACTGTGCTATTAGGAGTTTTTTTAGGTGCTGCAGTGAGTTCCAAATATAACACTCCTGAGTTTTATAAAAAAAAAATAAAAAAAAATAATACTACGAGCCCAGCAGGGTCCTAGTACATGGAAGCGTGTGGTGGCACTCTACATGACTGGATACAAAACAAAAAAAGGCCCGTTGTGATCAACATTTCAAAGCTGTATTTGTGCATTCTTTTGTCTTGTATCCAGTCGTCTAGAGTGTCGCTGCGAGATAGAGATAGAGATAGAGATATAACTGCAGGGGGTACCTTCAATTATTGTCCATAAAGAAGGAAACCAGGCGGCACTCCAAGGATTTGTTGCAGGCAAAATACTTTATATTAAAGTGACAGTGCAAAATAAATTAGTACAGCATAGTGCAAGGTGGCTTGCACTATGCTGTACTAATTTATTTTGCACTGTCACTTTAATATAAAGTATTTTGCCTGCAACAAATCCTTGGAGTGCCGCCTGGTTTCCTTCTTTATGGACAATAATTGAAGGTACCCCCTGCAGTTCTATATCGTTTGGAGGAGGGCACCCAGGTGGATGACAGTATGATTGGGAGTGCCATAAAAATCTAAGGATAGATATATATATAGATAAAAAGGGGGAGATTATTGCGCCACTTGTGTACAATTTGTAGTCAAAATAAATAACACTCCCTATGGGTTAATACAGGGCGTCAGCTGTCCCCCAAAACACAGGGATGGTAGTTCCCTGTAGCAAAGGATTAATAACACACGGGGGGTGGGGGATAAAGCGACCGATGGTGTCTTAAAATATTTCAATAAAAGTGGATCTAGGAGATATATAAAAATATGTACTATATTTATAAAGTAATGAGTAACCAGATCGAGTGGATCTATAAAAAGTTAATTAATACATTAAAACAGACAGTTATTAAACAGCTAGACTAAAATATGAGCAGCAAATTTCTTAAAAAAATTGGGATAAAAACAACAGACACTATGCAAAATTAATACCAGTTAAAAATTAGGTCACTGCCAGGTAGCCCAAAGCGTTTCGTCATTCAGACTTCATCAAGGGGTGATGAAGTCTGAATGACGAAACGCGTTGGGCTACCTGGCAGTGACCTCATACCAAGTTAAGTTAAAATTGTTTTACATATTTTAACATACATTTTAATTTGGTATTAATTTGCATTGTGTCTGTTTTACTTTTTATCCCAATTTTTTTAAGAAATTTGCTGCTCAAATTTTAGTCTAGCTGTTTAATAACTGTCTGTTTTAATGTATTAATAAATTAACTTTTTATAGATCCACTCGATCTGGTTACTCATTACTTTATAAATATAGTACATATTTTTATATATCTCCTAGATCCACTTTTATTGAAATATTTTAAGACACCATCAGTCGCTTTATCCCCCACCGTGTGCATATATATATATATATTTATTAATTATATATATATTAATTATATATATATTAATTATATATATATTAATTATATATATATATATATATATATATTAATTATATATATATATATATATTAATTATATATATATATATATATTAATTATATATATATATTAATTATATATATATATATATATATATATATTAATTATATATATATATTAATTATATATATATATATATATATATTAATTATATATATATATTAATTATATATATATATATATATATATATATACATATACACACACACACACACAAACTGGAACACGGCACTCACAGGTCTTCATACACATGCATTCAGCAGACTTGACAACAGCAGATTACACAGCCATGTAGTGATGTCACTACATGGCTGTGTAATCGGCTGTTGTCAAGTCTGCTGAATGCATGTGTATGAAGACCTGTGAGTGCAGTGTTCCAGTTTCCGCATGCAATTTTCTCTACACGGGCACCTGGGCCTTATTTCCATTGTGGATTCGTTTGGAGTGCCAGTTCTTCACTGCAATATACACACACATACATACACATATATATATATATATATATACACACATACACAATTTATTACCAGTTATTTATAAAGCGCACACATATTCCACAGCGCTTTACAGAGAATATTCACATCAGTCCCTGCCCCAGTGGAGCTTACAATCTTTATTCCCTACCACATGTACACGCACACACATTCATGCTAGGGTTACTTTTGTTGGAAGCCAATTAACCTACAGTAAATTTTTGGATTGTGTTAGGAAACCGGAGAAACAGAGGGAAACCCAAGCAAGCAAGGGGCGAATACACAAACTCCACACAGTTAGGGCCATGGTGGGAATATAAACCATGACCTCAGTGCTGTGGGAGGCAGTAATGCTAACCACTACACCATCCATGCTGATCTATATTATACATACATACACAACTGTACATACATATATAAAAAGACACATAATAAAAAACGTTTTGCTTGTTTCGGAAAGAACGCTAAAGAAAAATGTTACCTGTTCCACTCTGTATTTTGATTGTGATCTAGACTTTCTTCAGTGCATGCGATGTCTTCATCAGAATGCGGAAGGACATCGTTAAAAAGTTCTGTGTAATGTCTGCAAGAGGTAAATTTTATCACACTGCAAATGTAACAAATATAATAGAAAAATAAAACAAAATACAAAGCATGGTGAGCCTACAATAAGTACTCTATTTTATCAGCAAACATCAATAGTCTACATTGCCTCACAAAATAAAGGCATAACGCAGACTAAAAAACTACATGCAAAGATTTAAATACGATACAGATTGATTTAGATTTTTTTTTTTTTACATTTATTAGCTATTAGATAGCTGATTTTTGAATTGAGATTTGGGTTCAGACATCAAACAGTTCTGAATATGTGAATTGACTATAATACAGACTGTAACTAGCTGTTTTATGTAGGATTTCTCTGTAACCCCCACTGTCCCATGTGTCTCGCTAACCTTCCTCCATTTATCTTTTCCTGTGTCTTCCACTCCCTGTGGCTTCACAGTACCGGCCTAGCAGTAGGACGGTCTGTTTATCTGTCTTCTGCAGTCTTTAGATGTGCTCTGTCACCCCTGCAGTAAAGGCAACTGACAAGCCTCTGAGGTAAGGGCTCAACAAAGTATATGAATAGGTTTAAAAATAACAAAAAAAACTGCCAGCTTCACATACTATCATGTTGAACACTTACCTCTGAGGATTATCAGTTGATGTTACTGCAGGGAAGACTGAGTGCATTGGAAAATGGCAGGCAGTAGATGAACAGACTGTGCCAAGCCAGCACTGTGGTATCTTTAAAAGGAAAATTAAAGCACTTCACCTCACACCACCCCCATCCTTGCACCATGGGTTGGGGCCACCAGACACTGCCCTCCCTGGGAAGAATGACTAATTGTACATAAACAAGTGAAAAGGTTTAATTAAAAAAAATAATTATATATATATATATATATATATATATATATTTATAATAATAATAGAGTTTGTCATGTTTTTAAAACAACATTGCCTTCAGTACTACTACTATCCAATAAATGGATGCTTACCTGTAATTCTCTTCAAATGTTGATGGCACTAAATGGCTGACTGTGTTTTCATTGTCTTGGTAAACAATATTTTGAGTACCCTGGGTGGTCACACTGTTTGCCAAATTAGATGGCTCATAAGGAGTGTTGTGGGAGAGGACACTCTTCTCCAATTCTTCCACGGAGGATAAAACTTGGTCCTCAGGGGAAACGGTTTGGTTAATAAATTGCAGTATGGAGTCTTCATTTACAAATGTTTCACAGTTCTTTGCAGTATCTTCAGGCAATTTTTCACTTTGCTCAATTGAGCTTCTATCCTAAAATATAATTAATAAAGTAATGCAACATATCACATATCCCACACTTAGACAATAGGCATGCTTTAAATAAAAACTTACAAGTCAAATAACTTACATTGTCTTGATCTGAATTTTCAGTGTATATAAGTTCTTTGGAAGGCTGGATATAAACAGATTTCTGCTTGAAAATTTTGGAAATCATTAGACCTGTCAAACGCTGATTTTCCATTAGTAGTGGCTTAACAAGTTTGTTGTGGCAAGGCATCAGCATGTGTATTCTAAAAGACAATATTTACAATTAAAGTAAAACTACACATACAGAATGTTAATATTTTTATAATCTTCTCAAATTTAAAAGGATTATAATTTTCAAGCTCAAAAGGGTAAATTAAATGCATAATCATAAATATAATTAAACTAAAATCAAATATAACAAAATAAAAAAAAATATAATATATATATATATATATATATATATATAGATATATATATAGATATATATATATATATATATATATATATAAAATCTCATATATAGAGATCTGAATATCTCTTAAAGCCTGACGATAAGTTTGAAAAATATCAAAAATTATGTGTAATAAATGAAGTTTTTATATATTGAACTATCAGAAAGCAAAGGTGTTATTAGCTCAGTGTAGCTTAAAGAATTCTGTATTTCAGATTATTTGGAGTTATTTTTTTATATAAAAGACTCAACCTTTATTTGTATTTAATGCATGAGTTATTTGATTACCATTTAATATGGGATCAAAAAATATCTCCTATATAATAGCCCAGATCTGAGATCTTGTGATTCATTTGCTAACGCTTGGCGGAGTCACAACAGTGGGCGGAGTTAGTCAAATGAGTCACAGATCTGGCCAAATCTATAGGACACTAGGAGCAGCTGCAGAAGCAGATAGTATGGACATGGCACAGGCAGGGTGCATACCTCCCAGCTTTCACACACACACACAGCGAAAAGGGGGCGTGGCTTTGCGGGAGGGCCCCGTTTTCGTCAGTGAGGGGGCATGCCCAGCGCTCTGTGAGCTGCTGGCATGCCCCCAGGGGCTGATTATGAGTCCGGGGGGCACAGGGTACTTGAGACAGGGGGGCCCTATCTCATTGCTGTGCCTGCTGTGGGTTGGGGCGTGGCCTAATCGTGGGACGCGAGGCCACGCCCCATTATGCAAATTCCGTTTTGTTTTTTAAATGGGATTTTGGCCCCTCAGCTAGAGGTAAATCCAGAGGAGGTGGTTGCTCCCCCCTATACACCCGCACAGGCAGAAGAAAGCAGGGAGACTGCTGCCTCCCTGCAACACCACAGACCTGCCAATACGCAGCAGCGTGCGCTGACTGTAGCACAATGCTGCCGCTGTTGCTGGCAGGACGGGGGAGCTTCTGAGCTGGGACAGAGCTACTCGAGCCGGGGGGGGGCCCCTACAACTGTGGGGCCAACGGTACGTACCGCCTGCCCCCCCCCCCCTTAATCCGGCTCTGCTGCTGGAACCCCCCCTTAATCCGTACCCCCTGATGCCCCCTCTCCCTCTGTTTCCACTATTCACCGCTGCTCTGCTAAGCAGAACAGCGAGTACAGGAGCTTTCCAACTGCCCCCCCCCCCCCCACCGCAGGACACTGCGACCCGCGGGTGGGACAGACCCCAAAAAATGGGACTGTCCCGCAAAAATTGGGACATTTGGGAGGTATGGGGGTGTGCCATACTTGACCCCCACATCAGCATACTCAGCAGGGTCTCTCTGGCGGGGAGGAGCGTCACATTCTGGCACACTCCACGCTTCTTAGCTGTAGTTTTGTGGTTCACCAGCCGCTGTGCACTTTCCGTACTGCCTGTTATCTCCAGCCCCTGCGACCCCACCGCTAGCTGCAGCACTGCCACCCGCAGTGAGTTGCGCCCAGCTCCTTCACACACTTTAGCCGGCGGGTAGCGCTGCAGAAGTCCGCGCTGCTTGCAGGCTCTGACTCCCTCCTCCCTCCAGATCAGCGTCTCCTGGGAGCTAACCAGTCACTCCCAGTCTCCCCTTACCATAGTGCCCAGCAGCCGTGAGGTCCACGCCACGTGCATGCTATGACCCCCTCCTCCCTCCAGCCGCAGCATCTCCTGGGGGCTAAACAGTCACTCCCAGTCTCACCTTACCACAGTGCCCGGCAGCTGCGCGAGGTCTGCGGTGTGTGACTGAGGAGGGGGGGGGGGGGGGGAAGTGATGCGGACGGGCAGCAGCAGTGACTCCGGTAAGACACATCTGTCTGTCACCACTGTTCTGTCCCTAATACCAATCGCTCCCGTGCCCTGTGTTCTGTCATGTCCCTGTCACCCCTGGCCTTGACCTGCCACCCTTATCCTGGCCCTTTCACCCTTATCCTGGCCCTTTCACCCTTATCCTGGCCCTGCTACCCCTATCCTGGCCCTGTCACCCCTGTGCTTGCCCTGTCAACCCTATACTGGCCCTGTCACCCCTGTCCTGGTCCTGCCGCCTCTACACTGACCCTGTCACCCCTATCCTGTCCCTGTCATTTCTGTCCTGGCCCCGTCACCCCTGTCCTGGCCCCGTCACCCCTGTCCTGGCCCTGTCACCCCTGTCCTGGCCCCGTCACCCCTGTCCTGACCCCGTCACCCCTGTCCTGGCCCTGTTACTGCATACCCTCCAACTACCTTTTTGGCAGGTACAGTACCCGCAGCACCTCCAGACTTCTCCCCAATGCACCACACCTCCGCACCTTCCCCTCCACCACATGCGGCACTCCACCCCTCCCCCACATGCTGTGCCTCCAGACACCCTACACCACCCGCGGCTCCCACTCCTCCGCCCCTTCACCACCCCCAGCAATCTCCAAGCCCCCTCCACCATTCACACCCCTTATATGTCTCCCCCACACCTGCCCTCCTCCACCCGCAGCATCTGCAGACACCCTCCTCCATCCGTGGTCCCCCCCTCACCCACCCCTCCCTCACCAATGGCACCCCCGCACCTGCCCCACCACCACCTGCAGCACTTCCGGACCTCCTTCCCCATCTGCCGCAACACCCGTACCTGCCCCTCCCCTACCCATGGCGCCTACGGACCCCTACCCCACCAGCAGCACTCCCGCCCCTTCCCATCCCACAGCACCTCCGGAACCCTTCACCCATCTGCAACATCCCCACACCTGCCCCTCCCCCACCCATGGCACCCCTGCCCCTCCCCCACCTGCAGTGCCTCCGGACCCCTCCCCCATCTGCATCCCCCACCCGCAGCACCTCCCAACCCTTCCCATCCGGGCCCACCCCACTTCCGCCCCCCCTCCATCTGCAGCATCTACAGACACCATCCGCAGTACCCCCCGCACCCGCTACATTCTGTACATTGTGGCCTGCAGGTGCTGTTCACGCCATCGCAAGGGGCTGCGCCTCCTTCACCATCGCACACCCTTTCATTGTGCAATATTTAACCACTAACAAAGGAATGCAGGTAATAGTCCATATAACACAAATATTAAACCCCAGAAAGGCATGCAAGGGTTAAGGGGGCGTAGCCCCTTGCGACGGTGTGTGTGATGAAGCACCGTGTGTGTGTGTGTGTGTGTGTGTGTGTGTGTGTGTGTGTGTGTGTGTGTGTGTGTGTATATATATATATATATATATATATATATTTATTTTTTAGTATGTACACAAACTTTAAATCATGCCCAAAATATTAAAAAAAAAACATGTTAAATTAACTTCTGGCTTGCATAACTATGTATAAGAAACACATGCATTATGTGTTTAGACTTGCGTCCCACCAACAGATCTATGGTCAAAAATTTGGAAAAAAATAAATGCTACATCCAAAATACTTCTGGTCTCAAACTTTTGGGATATGGGAGACTCAACCTGTAATGTACTGTCATATATAAATTAAAACTTTTTACCTGGGAAATTAAAAAAAAACAAAACAAAAACACATACTCTATGTCGTCTTCAAGTTTCATGGAGAACGCCTTCCTCACGTTCTCATATACTTCTTCTTCACTCCAATACTTGTTGAATTCAAAAGCGTTTACTATGTGCCCCACTTCATGCAGTTCTTGTTTTTTTCCTTGCTTTAAAACATTATCGATATTGGGTCCAGAAAGCAGAATAAGCTCTTTGATGAATGTTAGTGGACCCCTGACATTGCTATTAAAAAAACAAACAAAAAAAAACACAAATGTTGATTTTCCAATTAACAATTTTTTAAACTTTAAAAACACAAACACTTAAAACTAACCTTTGCGTTGCTTTTGCAGGATAAGCATTTCTTTTCCTCACAGAACTTCTTGTATAATGAAATTGTGGACTTTTCCTTGAAAATAGACTTCTCACTTCATTTTCTACTCCATGTGACCTAGTTGAACTAGTGGGAAATAAATCTGCCCTAGGGACAGGCATTTCTGGTCTCTGGTTTCCTGTTTCAGACTGCCTTCCAGAATCCAGCATTTGCCCCAGCTCATTAACCTGATCAGGTTTTGACAGCAAAGCATGTATGATGTCACACACTGCCTTTGAATGATTATTCATTTTTGTACCTGTAAATATATGAAACATGCAGTAGTTGTCACAGAGTTGGCAACAGAGACCTTGGGGCACAGTACATGGCTATGTCTGGGCCCACCACACCTCAATCCATGCACCCACAAATACCTCCCCTGGCAGTGAGAGAGAAATGGTATCTGGGTAAGAGAAAACGTGAGAAAGAGGGAAAGGAGTGGGTCAGGGAGAAATAGAGAGGGTGTCAGAGCAATAGGGAGAGGGGTTAATGGAAAAAGGAAGAGTGAGAGAGGGTGTCGGGGGGGGGGGGGGGGGGGGGGAGAGAGGGAAACAGTGTCAGGGAGAGAAATTCATTGAGGGAGAGAGAGGGAGATATTACCTAACTATTATAGCACACATCTCTCACAGGGATGTGCTTTTTGGCATGAAGCCCCTCTCAATAAACACATGCTCTGCCACAGTAATAAAACACCATGGTAATCAGTAAGGGTTGTGGGGGCATTGATAACTTTTTTTTTACCTCTGAACCTTTGAAACACACAGGTAATTGTGCCTGAGTTATCAGCTAATTCACAAGTTTTTCAACTATCAATAAAGTTGGAAGCACAATATACAATGATCAGCCTGGTATACTGTGCATGCACAGATGGGTGCTGATTATTGGTCACATGGTATAATCACGTTGGCTGTGCTTCATAAAGATATAATAATGTATTTGATCTAGTGTGTATGCTGTTTTGAACATGTGACCCAGGTTTTAGCCTGATATTTGCTTGCTATGTAGCAAAAGAAAGTCCACAGAACAAGTGGTGCAGGGTCTACACAATGTTCCCACTAACAGAAATATACGTTATGGTAAGAACTTACCGCTGATAACGGTATTTCTCCTAAATCCACAGGATAACATTGGATATGATGGAGTGACAGCGGATTGGCACCAAACGATCACTAGCTTTCAGGCCTGCCAGAATGCACCGGGCTCGTCCATATAATCCTGACCACCGACTCAGTCAAATCAGTTGTTTACAAAGCGTATACAGAAGCATTATGTAGAACCCTATTCAAGCAAAAAAAACCACATGCACACTCTTCCATGCAATAGGGAAGAGTTTAGTGAGTATACAGATTCTCAAATCAGGTGCGTCAGGGTGGGATCACTGTGGAAACCTGTGGACTTAGGAGAAATAACGTCATCAACGGTAAATTCTTACCAGAACGTACATTTCTCCGGCAGGGTTCACAGGTAATCCACAGGATAACATTGGGACTTACCAAAGTAATTTTTAGTGGTGGGGACACTCCAGGTTTAATAGGAGAACCATACGCCCGAATTGAGCATCATGAGAGGCAGAGATATCCCAGGCATAATGTCTGATTGATTGTGTTTATTGGAAGCCGTGTAGCTACCTTACATATCTGTTCTGCTCAAGCACAATATTGTGCTACCCATGAAAGACCTTCCTTACATGTAAAGTAAGCAGAGACATTAGCCGGGACAGGGAGATCAGCTTAAGAATATGCTTCTGAAATAGTCATTCGAAGCCATCTTGATAGCGTCTGTTTAGTAACAGGCCATCTCCTCTTGTGAAAACCGTAGAGGATGAAAAGAATTTGTCTTTCTAATGGCACTGGTACAATCCATGTAGGTACTTAATGTCCAGCGACTCATCTCCCGCAGAAAATCCAGATTCCTGAAAAACAGGGACCATATTATCTTTAAGGTGGAATATAGATCACTCCTTAGGAAGATACCCAGACCCAGTTCTGAGAACTACTTTATCTGGATATTATCAGAATAGATTAGCATGAAAAGTGCTCCTAAATCTGAATCTCTTCTAGCTGATGCCATAGTCACCTGAACGAGAACTTTAGCGGTCAACCATTTAAAATCAACTTCTCTTAGTGGTTTAAACAGAGCAACTTGACAGGCTTTTGAGGACTAGATTTAGATTCCCTGACCCTGTAGTAGGAAAAGGGGAAGGTTGAATGCGCAGCATTCCCTGGGAAAAAGTGCAAACATTCTGCAATTTTGAATTTTTCTTTTCGGAACCATAGAGTCAAATGCTGACACTTGTATTCCCAAGGAAGCCACCGCTAAACATTTATCTATTCCTGTTTGAAGGAATGGAAAAAACCCTTGAAAATCTGCAAGATTTCGGGTCCATACCTCTTATTGCACCAATGCATATAAGCTTGTCACATTTGGTGATAAATAAGAGTTAATTAAGTTTTTCCTTGCTCTGAGCATTTGTGAGAATCCTCTGGACCTCAGTATTTAGATTTCAAAAGCCACGCCATCAAAATGGTTGATCCAGATATTTGTGATAATCAAGGACCCTGTCTTAGTCTGGCCGTAGAAGAAACAGTAAAAGGTATTCAACATTTTCTGCGGATATGTGTACGAAGACCTTCTGGGCCAAGCCGGGGCTTATTAGGATCCCGGCATCTTTATTGCGTTTTCCTCACTATTCTGAGTAACAGGATGATTTGAGAAACACATAAGAGAAATAAATTTCCATTAAAAAAATATCCACAAAGATCACTGTTTTGTTACTGAAAAGATTATGGCTTTTGTTCAGATGGGACACCATGAGAATTATCTCTGGACAAGCCCATTTGTCTACCCCAGTCTAAAATGACTTTAGGGTGCAAAGCCCATTCATTTACCTGAATGGTGTGTTGACTGAGAAATCAGCTCTGTAGTTTAGGACTCTCTGAACAAACCCTGAGGACAAGGCTGGAAGATGGAGTTCTGCACATTATAGTATGTGATTTAACTCCTTCCTCGATATTTATCTCCGTGTTCCTGTCTAAAAGTTAAGGTACACTACTGCCATTTCCTAATACTTGCAGATCTGGACCAATCTTCCTTTAGGAATATCTCGTACCTAAGACAGGACACAGTATATGGCCTGAAGTGCTAATAAAATTATTAGCAGGCACCTTTTTTATGGTCCATAATCCAGAGAATCATAATTTTACAGAGAAATTACCTCCTTAGTCGAGAAGACTTGTATTTGTTGTCAGGATTTCTCCACCTGATACCAAAAAGAAAAAGGTATCCTCTCATCTAGATGGAATGTCTGTAGCCCCCAGGCTACTACTTACCTTTTTTTGCCAGTAACAGTACTTGTTTGTATACTGTCCATCTAGCCCGTCTACACCACCTGGTATTCAGACGGTCTTGCACACGGTGAATTTAACCAGGTACAACACTGCTTAATTTACAACACCATTGAGATTGGACATATTCAGTGTGATGCGGCCTTAGATGGAGGAGATACTGGAAAAGTCTTGAGTGGAATTATGACCACGGCCTCATGTGTATTGTTAACACCATCAAACCCATAATTCGCATTGCTGCGCAAATCAATATTGTTTGACATTGTAACCACTCTCCTAGTTTTTCCTTGGATATCTTGTTCCGAGGTAACTATTTTCTGCAAACTCAAATTCAGTATAGCCCCACCGTGAGTTATGTTATGGAACCAGAGATGATCCCAATTACAAATCACACATGTCTCAGCAGACAAGTTATTTGTATGTTGTAGATGACACAGAACCTTTCCTGTATTTGTGTCAGGATAGGAAGGTGGTCAAGGTATGGAAATTTTTCTTAACCTCTACTAACGGAGATAAATTGCCATAATCATTTTGGTACTCTTGGACTGTGGCTAACCCAAAAGGTTTTTGCTGAAGGATGGTAAACCTTGAGATAACACTAATGGACAGCGTTATAGGAGCCTGAAGGTAAAATTCATGACTTATCCAGGAATACCATGTATTATATTGGCTCCTCACCAAACTATGGAGTTGCCTCCACGTGAACCGTGTTACCCAAATTTCTCTGTTTTTGAAATTGATAATGGGGCGAGGGATTGTTTTGGACCCAGGTGGGAATAAACCCTCCATTGTGCATGGGTTACTGGAATGACAATTCCCGACAAAACGTTTTCTGAATTGCTTAATGCAAAACCCTCGCCTAAGCCTCTACCCGAGATGGGCTGAAACCGATTACCTTTTAGGAGAATGGTTCCAGAAGTGAAAATATAACCTTAGAGATACTGCTTCTTTTACCCAGGCATCTACTTGTAGACTGCTATCAATCTGTGCAAACGGAAGAAGTCGGCCCCTTATACTTCTGGAATCAGCCAGAAGGAGACCTGCGCCAACATACTGATGGCCTCTGGTTTGGAAACTGGCCTCTGGTTGCCTTTGCTTCTCTGCCTTACCAAACTTATAGTATTAAGGCTGTTACGTTCCTTTATTACAGACAAGGCCGGACCAGACCCGATTTTGGGGTTATATGTGGAAGGCAGAGAGTTGCTGGAGCGGCTCTTTCCAATATGCGTGTAAGACGCTGTTAGGAAAGATCACTCAAAAAAGCAGACTATTGCTCGCTGGATTTGTAGCACAATTCAGCTAGCGCATTCTGCGGCTGGTCTGCCGCAGCCTAAATCTGTAAAAGCCCATTCCACAAGGAAGGTGGGCTCTTCTTGGGCGGCTGCCCGAGGGGTCTCGGCTTTACAACTTTGCCGAGCTGCTACTTGGTCAGGGGCAAACACGTTTGCAAAATTCTACAAATTTGATACCCTGGCTGAGGAGGACCTGGAGTTCTCTCATTCGGTGCTGCAGAGTCATCCGCACCGTTTGGGAGCTTTGGTATAATCCCCATGGTCCTTACGGAGTTCTCAGCATCCACTAGGACGTCACAGAAAATAAGATTTTACTCACCGGTAAATCTATTTCTCGTAGTCAGTAGTGGATGCTGGGCGCCCGTCCCAAGTGCGGATTGTCTGCAATACTTGTACATAGTTATTGTAAACTAAAGGGTTATTGTTGAGCCATCTGTTGAGAGGCTCAGTTATATTTCATACTGTTAACTGGGTATATTATCACGAGTTATACGGTGTGATTGGTGTGGCTGGTATGAGTCTTACCCGGGATTCAAAATCCTTCCTTATTGTGTCAGCTCTTCCGGGCACAGTATCCTAACTGAGGTCTGGAGGAGGGTCATAGTGGGAGGAGCCAGTGCACACCAGGTAGTACTAAAGCTTTGTTAATTGTGCCCAGTCTCCTGCGGAGCCGCTATTCCCCATGGTCCTTACGGAGTTCCCAGCATCCACTAGGACGTCAGAGAAAATACAGTTCCCCAATATCCAATGGGACTTAAGAGAAAAGTGAAACCACATGGGTGAAAAGGATTTTGGAAACGCACGCAATTGAATACAGATGGTCGAATAGTGCAGCTTTTTTGGCTAGCTGAAAAACTCTGCACTAATTGAATACCCCTTACAGGCCACACCTCCCCCATATTACCCCCAGAAAAGCCCAAATTACAGTCTCCCCTCCCTATTCCTCTGCACACACACAGCCCCCCATTCATCTGCACACACAGCCCCCCTCCTCCCCATTCATCTGCACACACAGCCCCCCTCCTCCCTATTCCTCTGCACACACACACAGCCCCCCTCCCTATTCCTCTGCACACACACACAGCCCCCCTCCCTATTCCTCTGCACACACACACAGCCCCCCTCCCTATTCCTCTGCACAACCACAGCCTGCCCCCTCCCTATTCCTCTGCGCACACACACACAGCCCCCCCCTCCCTATTCCTCTGTGCACACACACAGCCCCCCTCCCTATTCCTCTGTGCACACACACAGCCCCCCTCCCTATTCCTCTGTGCACACACACAGCCCCCCCTCCCTATTCCTCTGTGCACACACACAGCCCCCCCTCCCTATTCCTCTGTGCACACACACAGCCCCCCCTCCCTATTCCTCTGTGCACACACACAGCCCCCCCTCCCTATTCCTCTGTGCACACACACAGCCCCCCCTCCCTATTCCTCTGTACACACACACAGCCCCCCCTCCCTATTCCTCTGTACACACACACACAGCCCCCCCACTATTCCTCTGCGCGCACACACACACACACACAGCCCCCCTCCATTACTCTGCACACACACAGCCCCCCTCCCTATTACTCTGCACACACACAGCCCCCCCCCCCATTTCTCTGTACACACACACAGCACCCCTCCCTATTCCTCTATACACACACACAGCCCACCATACCTAATCCTCTGTACACACACAGCCCCCCCCCATTCCTCTGTACACACAGCCCCCCCATTCCTCTGTACACACACAGCCCCCCCCCCCCCCTATTCCTCTGTACACACACAGCCCCCCTCCCTCCCTCGTTATTCCAATCCTCAGTACACTTCCTCCCTATTGTACCTGGCTTTCCTGTTTGTTTCTTACAGAGGGAGCCAGCACACACCACGTGGAGCCAGCCAGTGACTCAGGCGATGGGCACTTGAGCAGGCAGAGGAGGACAGGGCTTTTACCTCACAGCAGCTCACTCTATGATCGGCTGGCTCAGTCTGGGGCCAGACACTGAATGTTAAGCAGAGCCAGCACGAGTGTTCTGCCTTAGTTCAGGGGCGGGACACAGACAGCTGCACCACAACTTATCCTGCCTTCCACATGAGCAAGGTCTAAACGCTGCCAGACACTCTCAGGAGGATCACTAGTCACCACTCACCTCACTTGCAGCTGCTGCGCTTTGTGTATGCTGTTGCAACATCACATGGCGCGCAGAAATCGTTATCGCGCCAAGACACTGGGGCAGGTTAACCACTTCCTCTACCAGACCATAGCCTGATCTACAATGAGGGGGCGTGGCAAGGGGCGGAGCTTCCAACGGCCGCTATTACTGCAGACTGCTATGCTATCCCACTGCTGAAACTAAGGCAGCTTCTGTACCTCGGCTGATGGCCAGTCTGCCCTGCGGATGTCTCCCCAACCCATGAGTGCTGGCACTGGAAGCTTGTCACTCATGCATACAGCTTCCCCCTCCCCTATACTCAGTGTCTGTCCTCCTGTGAGTGCTGCACATTACATTTTCCCACACTCTGCCCTGCAAACCACAACTATTAGCTGAGCTGATCTGCAAATGCTTAGCTGCTCATTGTGTGTCATGTGTCTGCACCCCTGGTCTCCCCCTCAGCCCCTCTTCGGGTAGTGTTTGTCACCAGACATTCCCACCTGCACACACCCCAATGGTACAGTACCTAGAAAGGGGTCAGGCAGCCTGAGGCAGGAGATGAGCTGCTCTGCAATGTGCCTCAGTAACACTTCTCTGCTGCTGACAATGCCACCTAGAGAGAGATCCACTTCACAGCTCTTCCACACTATATACTGATCCTCCTCCCAGCCAGCACCACTGCTTATATAGGAGAGCTGTGATTGGCTGGCTGCATCATGTGCTTTTCTCAGTGTATGTCATATCCCCACATCTCACCATAGTCCATAGCCATCTCAGTGTATGTCATATCCCCATCTCACCATATGTCATATCCATCTCACCATATGTTATATCCATCTCACCATATGTCATATCCATCTCACCATATGTCATATCCATCTCACCATATGTCATATCCATCTCACCATATGTCATATCCATCTCACCATATGTTATATCCATCTCACCATATGTCATATCCATCTCACCATATGTTATATCCATCTCAGCATAATCCATAGCCATCTCACCATATGTCATAGCCATCTCACCATATGTCATATCCATCTCACCATATGTCATATCCATCTCACCATATGTCATATCCATCTCACCATATGTTATATCCATCTCACCATATGTCATATCCATCTCAGCACAATCCATAGCCATCTCACCATATGTCATATCCATCTCACCATATGTTATATCCATCTCACCATATGTCATATCCATCTCACCATATGTTATATCCATCTCAGCATAATCCATAGCCATCTCACCATATGTCATATCCATCTCACCATATGTCATATCCATCTCACCATATGTTATATCCATCTCACCATATGTCATATCCATCTCAGCACAATCCATAGCCATCTCACCATATGTCATATCCATCTCACCATATGTTATATCCATCTCACCATATGTCATATCCATCTCACTATATGTCATATCCATCTCACCATATGTCATATCCATCTCACCATATGTTATATCCATCTCACCATATGTCATATCCATCTCACCATATGTTATATCCATCTCAGCATAATCCATAGCCATCTCACCATATGTCATATCCATCTCACCATATGTCATATCCATCTCACCATATGTTATATCCATCTCACCATATGTCATATCCATCTCACCATATGTCATATCCATCTCACCATACATCATATCCATCTCACCATATGTCATATCCATCTCACCATATGTCATATCCATTTCAGCATAATCCATATCCATCTCAGCATATGTCATATCCATCTCACCATACATCATATTCATCTCAACAGATGTCATATCCATCTCAGCATATGTCATATCCATCTCAGCATATGTCATATCCATCTCAGCATATGTCATATCCATCTCACCATATGTCATATCCATCTCGGCATACGTCATATCCATCTCGGCATATGTCATATCCATCTCACCATATGTCATATCCATCTCAGCATAGTCCATATCCATCTTGTCATATGTCATATCCATCTCAGCATATGTCATATCCCATATCTATCTCAGCATACGTCATATCCATCTCAGCATACGTCATATCCATCTTGGCATACGTCATATCCATCTCGGCATATGTCATATCCATCTCAGCACATATCATATCCATCTCGGCATATGTCATATCCATCTTGGCATATGTCATATCCATCTCGGCATATGTCATATCCATCTCAGAATACGTCATATCCATCTCAGCACACATCATATCCATCTCGGCATATGTCATATCCATCTCAGTACACGTCATATCCATCTCAGCATACATCATATCCATCTCAGCATACGGCATATCCATCTCAGCATACGGCATATCCATCTCAGCATACATCATATCCATAAAGCAAAAATTAGCTATATGTTATATCCAGAAAGCTGTAATTTTGACTTGAACGGCCCCTCATAGACATTGGGCTGCTAAATGGTTTAAACTAATAACATTGTGGCTGAAATAACAGTGGGAGGGTGGATGCAATGAATTAAACCAGCTATGTTGATCTCAGGACCTGAGGTATATGGCTGCCAACTAGCTCTAAAATAAAAAATAATTCTGATCTTTACAAATTTGATAACATTGTGCTTAATCCTTATCAACTGCTGCTTAACAGTGCTGGTTGCAACTCAAAATATCAGTATATTTCACATTATGCTTACACTTGTTCCAAAACTTCTGAACGCAGGAAGGACCTGGCCGGCCAAAAAGGGGGCATGACCACGGGAAGAGGGGTATGGCCTCATGGCACGGCCCCCATTTTCATCATTTTGGGGGCGTGCCCAGCAATCCTGAGCAGCTTAGCAGCCCCTGGCTCCTCTCCCTTCCCTGTTAGATGCCGTGCGGTGTGTGCATGTGCACGGCATCTATTAAGTGATCACTGGCTGCTTTGTATAGCAGAGCAGCAGTGATCAGGCTCTCCAAACTCCCCCCTACCCCACCCGTGGGACACTGCGACCCGCGGGAAGGACAGCGGAACAGTGTCCAATTAGCGAGACTGTCCTGCTGTATTCGGGACAGTTGGGAGGTATGTATTCCAAACTATAACTCAATGTCTCTGGGCCTGATTCAGATGTGGTTGGAATTGCTATTGCTGCCGCTTATATAGAAGCAGTAGTGACAGCACTAATATGGTATTCCAAGCTCTCGAATCATCTGCGACACCGTGAGTCAACTGTGTGACCAGGGGCGGATTGGCCCACCAGGACACCATGACAGATTCCAATGGGCCGGTCCCGTATCCCCCTCAGCCAGGCCAATTCACACTTAAGCTGGGCTTGCTCAAGCTGCTTCCAGTACTTGCGGTTCATTGGAACGCAATCCGGAAGTTAGGCTAGCGAGCACTTCCAGGTGCCACTAGCTGTGAAAAGTGGTGAAGCTGTTCTACCAATGGGGGACCTGGAGAAAGTTAACAAGCCCAGCAGCATCCTCTCTCAAGCCTTGGCCAAAGGTCTCTTCAATGAGCCCGGCCTGGGAGCAGCAGCATAGCGATGGTTGAAGCCGGGTTCACTACACCTAGCTCTCGCACTCTCAATGAACTGGCCAGAGCGGCAACTGAGCACTGAAGGGGACCCAGCAGTGAGGTTATTTTTAATTACATTATTTGCATTATCATGATGGTGTAAGGGTTAGGGCATCCCCGGTCACAGTGTATGGTTTGGGGACTGGACAGGAGCAGGATGTACCTTGTTCTCAGGATGCCAGCTGATCAGGCTGCACTCATAGAAAGCCCTGGGACAATCTCTAATGCAAAGTCATTCAGCCCTATAGCTGCCCAATGTCTGTCCATGATGATGTGCCTATTTATGTAATGCGGTGGCTACGTATGTTGGCCCTCATTCCAAGTTGTTCGCTCGCTAGCTGCTTTTAGCAGCATTGCAAACGCTAGGCCGCCGCCCTCTGGGAGTGTATCTTAGCTTAGCAGAATAGCGAACAAAAGATTAGCAGAACTGCTACTAAATAATTCCTTGCAGTTTCTGAGTAGCTCCAGACCTACTCCTAGATTGCGATCACCTCAGTCCGTTTAGTTCCTGGTTTGACGTCACAAACACGCCCTGCGTTCGGCCAGCCAGTCCCCCGTTTTTCCAGCCACTTCTGCGTTTTTACCTGGTACGCCTGCGTTTTTTAGCACACTCCCTGAAAATGGCCAGTTTCCGCCCAGAAACACCCACTTACTGTCAATCACACTACGATCACTCGAGCGTTGAAAAAACGTCGCTCGAGCTTGTGTAAATCTCCAAAGTTTTGTGTAAAATTACTAAGCGCATGCGCGCTGCGTACCATGTGCATGCGCATTTTCCACCTAATCGCTCCGTTGCGAAAAACGGCAATGAGCGAACAACTCGGAATGACCACCGTAATGCGGTGGCTACATATGTAATGTGGTGCTATTTGTGTAATAAGGTGATATTCGTATAATGCGGTGCTATACGTGTAGTGCGGTGCTATTCGTGTTATGTGGTTATTTTTGTGTAATGCGGTGTTATACGTGTAGTACAGTGCTATACCTGTAATGTGGTGCTATTCGTATTATGGGGGTCATTCCGACCCGTTCGCATGCAGCGGTTTATTGCTGCGGTGCGAACAGGTCTGGAATGCGCATGTGCGGCGGGTGCACTGCGCACGCGCGTCATTGGCCGGCGACAGGGGTCGCCGGGTTACGTTGCGTCCTACGAAAAAAGTGGTCCTAGAGCCGACTGCAAGAAGATTGACAGAAAGAAGGTGTTCCTGGGTGGATCCGGACCGTTGGCTGCCGTTTTCGGGGAGTGGTAAGGAAAACACAGGCGTGTCCAGGAGAACGGAGTGCGGATTTCTGACGTCAAAGCCAGCTCCTGCATCGCAGAGATCGTCGCACAGGGTAAGTATGTCAAGAGCTAGTCATGTTTTGCATGAAAATTGTTTAGCTTAGCAGGACTGCACAAGCGATAACAGCCCTGCTAAGCTAAAATACACTCCCCCGTAGGTGTAGACTAGTTGATCGCAGCAGCAGCAAAAAGTTGCTGGCTGCGATCAACTTGGAATGACCACCCATGTGGTTCTATCTGTGTAGTGTGGTGCTATACATGATGGGCGTAATTCAGAGTTGATCGCTGCTAGACTTCGCATCGCAAGCGGCGTGATTTAGCCAAATTCATGCGCGCAAAGTGACGAATGTGCATGTGCCGGGCCCGCCGGCGCCGTACGACGAATGTGCAGATATACACATGGAATTTGTGATCACTGCCACGTAACCACAAAGAGGCGTGTAGAAGGTGGTGCGGGGTTCATGGCTTCACAGGCTAGCGAAAAGGGGCATGAAGGTGGGTGTCTTGCGGGGGAGTGTGGTAAGGGCTACAGGAGTGGTTTTAGCCCCGCTGCAAAGCAAATCGCTGTCAATGCACACTAGGCGTTCGCAGCTGGCGAGTATGTCTAGGGCTGCAAACAGCTAGCGAACGCTCAGCACAGGTGCCTGATAGGGCTCTCCCAGCTAATTATTGCAAAACAAACATACCTGCTTGCACTGCAAACGCATCAACAGCTCATTGCATCTCTAGCTCTCCCTGAGATGGTATGTACTTTTACACTCCCTGGAAATGGTATGCATTTCAACACTCCCTGGATATGTGCAACTCACAATCAACACACATATTTTGTTACAACTATTACATGTGTACTGCATATGTACAACATGTGTTATTTGTTAAGCAATTGTACACATTACACACAACTGTTTTTTGTTTGTTTTTTAATTTAAGGGCCTCTTTCACTGTACACATTTCTTAGAGCTGGCACATTACTTTGAGCTGTCTATCAAGCTGCATTGTCCAACCAAAATACACATACTGAATTTATATATCCCACATACATGCCATGTTTCACGGATTACTCCATTTGTTGTGTGTTTCATATAACAACATTCCCACCATAATGCTCGCTAGCCTATCATGTTCTGTAATAATGCAGTAGGTACTACATTTATAGGGGTTAATTAGCTCAGATGGGAGTTCTATTTAAGATGGGATGTTGCCCATAGAAACCAAAAAGATTATACTTCTCATTTATCTAGCACCTTCTAGAACATAATACCTGGAATATTTAAGGTTACTATGGGCAACATCCCATCTTAAATAGAACTCCCATCTGAGCTAAGTAACCACCTAGTATTTTTTTTTATCCACAAAATTAAAAAATTGCATTATGTTTTTATTTAAATTAAAATATATTACCATGCACCACAATAAGAAAAGACACAATTTTAGGACAAAGTGTAAGGGGTAGAAATAGTTTTATTCATAAATCCAATATTAAATATTCATAACACAAAGACAAAGTGAAATTAAATAAACAGTACACTAAATGGCACAGCAAAAATCACCTGGCTGTGCAGAAAAAGAGGATGACAGTACCCAGTAGTTACGTACCCCCATCTACTGGGCAACAAACACAACAAGAGACTGGTCTCAGTACCTTGGCTGAGGAAGATGTGGGGCAAATTGAGCAAGATTCTGGGCCCAATACCCAAACGCAACAATCAACAACACAAACTGAAGAGGAAGGTGGGACAAGTTCACAGGCTAATGCATCACAGGCAGGCAAGAAAAGAGAAGGTGCCAAACCCCATTCAGCAGGAGGGAGTTTGACATTCTGGTCCCACAAACCATTGAGAAAAATATTTTTTTTAAATAGAACATGGGCGCTGGAAACAAGGACTGCATCTGGAGAGAAATCAACGTTTTCTCCTTTTTTTTCCCACATGAAGGGGTTGTTGCTCTGTGGTGGGTCTGTGCACGGATCTTCAAGGGGCCTGCCCAGTGGGATCTTGTTACTGGGCAGGGCTAGGGGATGGGCCAGGTGTTGTAGCCTCCCTGAGACTCTAGCCAAGGAGGGCAGCGATGGTCTGCATGCCTTGACCAATAATGGTTGAGATGTCATTCATTCCTTGTGCCACAGAGGAGGAGGTGTCGCACATGCCTTGTCGCACAGTGGAGGACAGCTCACGGACCTCCAAGAGCATCTGGTCATGGAAGTCGGTGTTAATCCTTCTATGGATGACAATTTGGCCCTGAAGCTCCAGAAGACTGGGTTGGGGGAGTGTGCCAGTGTGTTGCTGGATTGGTGGCCTTTCCTGCCCAACACTGGAGCTGTCACTGCTTCCCCCCCTCCTCAGCCTCAGTGAGCTGCACCTCCTGTGCTGTGATTGGAAAAAGAGACAAAAAAAAAACATTTTAGTAACCCATATTTTATAAATTTATACAGTAAACATTTGCCAAAAAAATAACACATTTCCCTTCCAAGGCATGTGGACATTCAAGGGCAGGTGTGTCGGTGTCCATTGTAGCCACACCTGCCACCTCCTCATATGACACACAGACCATCGCTTGCTCCTCCAGGTCGGCAAATTCCAATCTGCGCTTACAGCCACTAGGCAGCTGGTGGAGCGCACAATTGGAGTCCTAAAAGGACGCTTCCGTGTGCTCCACCGCACTGGTGGCGACCTCATGTATTTGTCGGAAATGGTAAGTAAAATCATGGTCCTGTGTGCAATCCTCCATAATATTGCTGTAAGGAGGCGTGTGAAGCTTCCTCAAAATGAGGTATTGGCCCCAGAGGATGAGGTGCCAGGGGTTGGCCGGACATGGAGGCGGGGCTCCAAGTCCCAGCGTGGACATGCCCTAAGGGCACGAATAGTCAACCAATATTTCAGGTATGT